>NC_140090.1:57476515-57719641 GCF_964237585.1 Gallinula chloropus
ATTTTGATGTGTACACATTCCCAGATATTTTTTTCTACAACCTTTCTTAAACCATCCCCCATCAGGAACCATTCCTTTAAAGTCTCATTAATAATTCAGATGTTCTGATGACTTTAAAAGATCTATGGAATTGAGGCTCTTTTTTTTTTTTTTATAACTGCTTGACAAAAAGATAAATGAATGTAGAAAGAAGCGGTAGGAGTCTGGCAAGCTGTAGATCATCTCTGAACAGATTGTAACTTTATCATTCTGTCAGGAAGAATAATTTAAAGCACTTAATCAGTTAGCTTCAGTGTGCAGGATGTAACATTATGAATTCCTATCGTCCAATCTGTTCAAATCAAAGGGAACTTAATTATAATAGGTAAGTGAGAGACAGAGATGGGAGATTGAACATTGTTCAGACTCGGTCAGCTTTAAGGGGGCAGGGAACTATCTACCCTGCTAAAAAGTGAGTAGCATATTTTAAAAAGAAGATACATTTTAAAAAATTACAAGAGAAACAGTACAGTATTCTGTTTATCTTCAGTTATAACCCACTAATAATTAATAGGATTCCTTTTTTCCAATGTATTTTTTTTTTGAAGCATAAGCACAGGAAACTCATATGTCTGAAAAATAAAATTAAAAAACCATGATGTATTGAACCCTCCTGAAGTTAGGGTTTGTTGCTGTGGAATATGGGTGTTGCATGTAAACATTTAAAATCCATGTCAAGTGTAAGTGTTTAAATTTCCTGTTCATGAAATTGTAGAAGGCCAGGTTGGATGGGGTTTGGGCAACCTGGTCTAGTGGAGGGTGTCAGGGTATCCCTGCCCCTGGGGAGGCGGGGGGGTGGGTGGAACTAGATGGGCTTTGAGGTCCCTTCCAACCCCAACTGTGGGTTCTATGAAAGTGACAGGTTCCAGTAATTCTGGAAATCGATCTACTTCTTTAGAGTTCCTAACTTTGAATCTAGTTGCTTATCTTTATGAATTTATGTCCAGATATTTGTCCTTTATTCTTCCTGGTTCCAGTTTCTAGTCTCTGCTTCAACTCCTGAGCTTCTGTGCTCAATCCTTGACTTTTTGAGGTGGATTTTGCTTTGCTTCTATCTATCTATCTATCTATCTATCTATCTATCTATCTATCTATCTATCTAATCTATCTAAAATGAGTACTCTGCCCTGATTTCAGCCCAGATACAGCAGCATTTCAGTGGTAAGCAAAAGCAGTTGTTGGCATTGTTTCAGTGAGATACTAAAGCTTCTGAAGCATTTTGGGCTCCCCAATGATATGAGTAGTGCATACATGTGAGAGCACTGGCTCTGACATGGTGCACATTAAACCTTCCTTGTAATGATGAAAATGCCCCGGTTGCAGAATCCCATCACCAGAACCATTTGTGTCTGCTGCTCTGTACACCCAGCTCTGGAATTTGGGGAAGGAGGCCGAGAACTGAGCACACTGTTCACAAATGCTTGCCAAAGTGCAAGCACATAATGGCCATAAACTATTCTAAGACCAGAATTTTCTGAGTCTTTGAATACAGCTATCTTGTAAAGCTGCACACCTGCAATGAAGAAATTAGAGCAGTAATTGTTCTCTAAAGAGCTTAGAAAGATACTTTTGATTTTTAATTTCCTTTTGTGAATTTTAAGAAGTTTTGTCCACATCTACATGTGAACAATCCAATATAGTTGTTACAGTCCTAACCAGCTAGGTAAGGGCTGTAATGTCACAGCCTCTCAGCATCCTCACTCTCTCCCATGTTGTTCCCAGCCCACCTTAAATCAGTACCATCTAATTCTTGCTATGTTCATGGAAACAAACACTGCCCAAAGATATAAAAGGAACAGCTTCCCCTCTAATCTTGCCTTAAGTCCTGCTTCCTTTGCCTTGATGTCATGGTTCACTACCAACCCTTTCAGGATTAACTTCAGCCCCTACTACAGTCACCTGCAGCATTAGGTATGTTCCATACCCCGTTTCAGACTGAAGGGTTCAGAATCCTCAGGCAGACAGGTTGCTAAGTAGCAATATAATGGGCGACCCATGCAGCAACACAGCCATCTGGCAGCATGAATGCGAGCCCTTATTTATTCTAGCACCAACTGTGGAATGTTCTTTACATTCTTCTGCATGATTTTTGAACCAGTGGTAGCAACCAGCCCGAGGCTGAAATGGTTCAGAGAAGCCTCTGACTATTTAGGTGTTCCTCTGTATATGGAATTTTGTGCTCTTTTCTGCATTACCCTTAGCCCGTCTGCTCTTCTTGGCTTCTCAGTTTAGCCTTTTATTTGTTTTATGTTTTCAATAAATGAATCAGAGGGCGTTCACCTGAGCATGAAAAAAAAAAGCACGTGCTTACATTCAACAAGCAAACGAGCATATTGACAGTTTTCTTTAGCTTCTACTATAAAATCTGCAAACATGTCATCCTCCTTTCATGAAAAGTATTTTCAGAGGTATTAATCTAATGCACTATACTGCTAGCAATTAGTCAAAGTCACCTTCTATTGATTGCCTTTTCTCTATAAACTTTAGTGATTGCTACTCTCTCCTTTTTTTTTAAGTGTGTTTATGTGTATATGTGCTTCACTAATTAAAACTCTCGTTTTCCCTCCTTATTCTGTCTCTACCCATTTTGCTCCTTAGCAGAAAAGAAATGGTTTACAGATGAACCGGATAATGCTTATCCCAGAAACATTCAAATCAAGCCCATGAGCACTCACATGGCCAATCAGATCAATCAATATAAATCGACAAGCAGCTTGATACCACCAATCAGAGAAGTTGAAGATGAATGTTGACTCCTTCGAGACCAGAACTATTTTTTTAAAGCCTGACAAACTTCATGAATGGTGATGTGACATTTATTCCTCTTACATGCTGAACCACTGATGGAGAAGTTAAGAAGGGCAAGCTTAATGGGAAAATAAAGTAGACAGATCTTTCTTTGTCTGCCTTTAATATTGCTTCCACGTATTTTGGAAACTTTCGTTTATAAATGAACATAATCAAAACTAGTCATGTATAGCCTCTAGCATTTTAAATTATTTTTTATTTATTAGAAAAAATATATTTTTCTTTTTTTTTCATTGTCGAGTATTTTCCCTTAAAAAAACTGCATATGTGGCCAGACTCCTAAGAATTTAAAAGAAAAAAAAAGAAAAAGAAACCTCAGTCTTTGGCTTAAAGGAGAATGATGGTCACAGTTAAAAGGACATGTAATTAAGGGAGACAAATGATATATTTAAAAAAAGTAAAAAAAAAAAACGGTCCAACTTGTATTTTAGTAAATCAAGAGAGAAGAAAAAAAAGTTCACCAAGATGTTTCTTTACTGGAGGATGTGTATTTTGTTCAGCATTGACACCAGCTCTTAATAAAGTGAACTTACTTATTTTCAAAGTTGAAAGTCATATTTTTGTACATGTAACATTCTTCTGAATTATTCTTTTATTACCATATACAGATCATCTTAATTGCCAGTTATGTTAATGTCTGATAACTTCCCCCTCACACACTGCGCCCCCTCCTACCACACGCACGTGAGCACAAACACACACACACACACACACACACACCCAGCATCCTTGATAATTTCACTAGCATAGTGAGCATCACTACATTAAACCAAGGGCCATATAGATAAGGTGCTCATAGGCAGCACTTGGTGATAGATGGAAAATCTGGCAATTCTGCTCTGCTTCCCTTTAGCCATCAGCAGTTGCTAATTTCAGGAAAGCAAGCTTGGCAATTTCTCTTCTTTTGCCATGTATTGCAGTGCTTTAAGCCAGTGCATAAATGGTGCATGAAATCATAAACCTTCTCATCTACCATATTTTGTTGGTTTCTTACTTCAACAGGGCTGATGGCCTTGCATCAGTCTTGTTTATTTGGTTCAAATTCTTCCTGATATGTATAGAGATTTAAGCTCCAGATCTTTGAACTTTGGTGACAGCTCATAACTTGGTAGAAGGCTTGTCCTGAGTCGCCTTTTGGTGAGTTCAGTTCAGGACAAAACCGGGTTTAGCCTCAGCTCTATAATCTCACAACATTCTCAGTTAATACCCACACCAAGCTACATCTTTTTTTAGAGGCTGGGGTTATTTTTGTTTTTATTCAATTTATTTTCACTTTGCTGGGACACCACACATAAAAGTACAGTAATAACCAAATGAAAGTAATGAATGTATTTATTATGAAAACTTACAAAAGGCCTTTGATGGGTGCCTTTTGTGTCAGTAGTTTCACAAAGTTGCCAACAAGCTTTATAGCCATCAGACAAAAATGTGATGTTTCATATCTGTGCTGCAGTATCTATCCACCCAAGCATTTGATGTTATAAATGATTTAGAAACTCTCTCTATCTCAAATTAGCAACATCTGACACAATTGTGTGAAGAAATAAATTTTAAAATAAAAAAAGGCTGTGCTAATAGGGATTAAAACCAAAACATAGGACCCAGTCATCAGGAAAGGTGGATTTTCATTGTGCAAGTTAACTTTAGGCTTTGTAATTTTGCAGAGTTATTAAACACCACAATAAAACATACTGTGGTACTTTTATCATTAGAAAAATATCAGTGAATCAAACAAATATAAAGCAGATGAGTTTATTGTGAAAACAATGATGTCCACTATATAATCCAACATTTAAGCTAAACTATCTCAGCTTTAATGTTTGTCCACTGGCTGCAGTACAAATATAACCATACTAACACCTAATAGGCTTTATTCTGGAGTGACTTCTTGGGCTGTGACTATTTGTTGTTACATTTTGTAGAATAGCTATTTAAAGACAGTAACAAGAATTGTTAATACAGCATCTGTAAAATTGGATTGTTTAAAATATTTCACTCTCCTACAAAGTAACAAAACAATTTAAGATGATTTTTTTTGTTGTTGTTGTTATTATTTAGACCATGTTTAACCCATTTCACAGTCCCCAAAACAGAAGAAGATTCTGGCAAGTTCTTCCAATCTATGCTGCTTTAGCTAGTGACACACTATAATCTACATCCAGTTCCTACATTGGGTCATGTTAAGCCTTTACTTTGAAGTCAGTGCTCCTTTTTCATTTATGAACTGCATTTATATTATAACCAGAGTGATAAATGCTGGTCCTGACTACAGGAGAATTTTTGAAATTTGTGTTCAATTTCACCAAAATAATATGATTTGGGGGCGGGTTTTTTTGTGGGGTTTTTTTTTTTTTTCTTAGGAGAACAGTGTTTACTGTAGAGGCATAGAACATTATATCTTTATTATATACAGTGCATTTCTGAGTGTCCTTCCTTCACAAGTGAGCATTCACTGGATAAAACATAGTATTTAATCAAATGCAACACTCCTACATGGCTAAGGCTTGCGTGAGTCTCTGTCCAGTTTAACTGTCACACCCAAAAGCATCATAATGCCAACTTCACATAAATATGGGTCAAGACCTGAATGCATTCATGCTCTGTCCCAGCACAGTTCCACATGTAACATTAAATAGAACAACACCGGCAAAGAGCAAGACTGAAACAGGTATAACTACAGAGTTGCATTTCTCATTTATAGAAAATCTAAGAGCAATGAACAGTCTTGTCTTACTCCTATTTTGATGACCAAAGACACAAAACTCCCTTCTGGCAATTAGATAGAGGAACATGTAGAAAATCTGTTGGAGATCTTTGACATTTGGCCATTAAAGGTTGCAATAAGGGCAATAAGGGCAATAAGGGCAAGGGATATATGAAATTACAGTAAGATGCCTGGGAACGTGGCCTAAGTGACAGCTGACAGACCACATGATGACTGATGTAGAAATAAATTTTGAGCTTTGTTAATAATTCTTACTCCTTTCTCAAAAGACAACAAAGGAGGGGGGGGGAAATCAGCTTTTTCATAATTGCATGCACACACAATTAGTACAGGTTTTGGAGTTTTTTGTTAACTCATGTATTGGATAGAGAGTATGTCTGTGAGCGTGCGTGTGTCTGCAAATATGCATGTCCACACATGCATACATGTATGTGTGGATATATGCATGCAGATATATGTATATAAATGGGGGTATTACATGTAGTTGACACAGAGTCAGCACAGGTTGGGCTGTTTTGGGTGGTTTTGTTATTTGGTTTCTTTTGAGGGTGAAGAAAGACACAAGGGAAAAGCAAATATGTGACTTAACAGCAGCTGTTCTTGTGAGTTATAGTATCTGTGCACAGTCAGTACACTGCAGAAACCGCTCTCACTGCTGAAACAGGACTGTGGTCCTGGCCCCTCCCCACACCCAGGCACACCCACAGTGCCAGCAAGTTTGCGTGTGTGTGTGCGCTCTCTCTCTCTCTCTCTCTCATGGCTATTGCTTAAATTGTCCTCTGAAGCCCATGAGCCCTAAAATGAAAGGATAAAACTGGCCTCTGCTGTGGTTTTGTTTGGGTGACAAGCATCAAGCTCAGCAAAAGTTAAGGTGTAAAGAAAAGAAGATAGGCAGAGTTTAAATGCTTTTTTTTAAGGCCTCAATGTGATTGTCTTACTATTGCTTGCAAGATAGTAAGTATACAATTGATTTTTTTTTATTGGAAAAAAATGAAAACATTTCCTTGCACTTTTAAAAAAACTTTCTGAAGCTGTCACCTCTATCGTAACAGCTCTTCTTTCAAATCGACATGGATGGCCAAACACTGATCAGTACATGGACAAATTTGCAATGCCACCTGTAAGACAAAGACCTACTAGCCTGAAAGCCAGGAGCGTAGGAATAGAGAAAGCAGGAGGTGAGAGGCACACAACACATCCAGGGACTTGAGCAAATAGAAGCACATGGCTATCTCCCATTCAACTAACTCTGATGATAGGAAAGCCAATGGTGCTTAGACAAAGGTCATGTGCTTCAGGATAAAACTTATCTCACATAGCCTTTTCTTGAAAGAGTTAGCGTGTCTTCAGCAGTTTGCAAGCTGTTGTAGCAGCTGGGAAAGTCAGGTTAAACCACACTAAAGATATTTTTAAAGCAAAAGATCTTAATTAATACTGAAAATGTATTGTCTGTGACCTTTTATTGCAGGTTGTTAGGTACTGGGCAATGTTGTTGTTGTTGGTTTGGCTTTTTTTGTTTGTTTGTTTGGGGTTTTTTTTGGCCAGTGTGAGGATGATTTGCATTTCTTGAACTCCTCAGCAGAAGATGAAGGGGAAAGTCTGTAGTGTGATATACAGAGAGGACTGCTTTTGTTGGATTTTAGTGTGAGTTTGTGAACATCTAACAACTACTGCAATAATTTGCTGCATAAACTAATGCATGACACACAAAAAAAAGCAATAATTTACAAATGGTTAATTATGCATGTTTGCACTCCTTGGTCACTCACTGGCAAATCCATAAACACGTTAGTCACTGCCCTGTTCTAGCTGCTTCTCACAGGCTCCAAGTTAAACACAGAGCAAGCATGTAAACGGTTTTATCAAGAAGCATGTTAGTAAGGTCTTCTGAGGTTGAGGAGGGGTGGGAGGGGTGGGCATGTGTGTGTGTGTGTGTGTGTGTTGTGTGTGTGTGTGTATGTGAGACTCTGTGTGAGATTTTGTTTTTAAAGCTGTTATCATTGTGAATTTCTTTAGCACCAAAGTAAGTGTATGTCTCACCTTTCATTTCTAGTTTTAAATGTGCTTAAACAAAATAGCCATGTGCGTGAAAGGTGATGAGCAGGACAAAGCGAAAACAGAAATCGTTTCTCTGTGTTACAGTGGATTGGCCTGGGAATAGCTGTCAAAGTCAATGGCACATGCATAGAAAAAAATGCAGTGGGGAGTTCTTTATATTCCTTTTTTTTTTTGTTCCTCCTCTCTACCCTCTGAACCACCAATATCCCCAACATTTGAAAAAGCACATTGTTATTATTATTATTGGTGTTAGAACAATCCCAGGCTTAAGGGATATAGGTTGTTTATAATTGATCATATCTACACACCAGGTCTCCTAATAATCAGTTAGCAGGCACACTATTTGTAGGACTCTTGTATTGAACAATACTGGTAGGTGTGGGTACAGCCCCATCTCAAATAATGAAAGGAATGGAGGAGCTGTTCGGCTGTGGCCACTGCCTAGGATGGTATATAGGCCTATAGTACTGACAATTCTGCCCCAGTATTTATCAAAGCTACATTTATATAAAAGTAATGTATCTATTCTGCACAGATATTCTCTGCTATAGAACATGCAGCCATACTGGACCTGTGTAGTGCATAATGTGCAATAGCCTATATAATCAAGTCAATTCCACTGAAGTAAATAGATGATAGGACTGCTGGTCTAATGTATGTGCTTCATATAATGGTATACTAGTGTTAACTATCAAAATGAGAAGGGGTAGGGGGAATGAAAAATATAAAATGTAAAATAGTTTTTAATCACTTTGGGTGTAATTGAGTACAATATCTAAGTTAAGAAGCTCAACACAGTAATGCTGCATCTAATTAGAGCCTTAGTGAGTTTGAGAGAAAACTTCCTGCTTCAATCAATGCATTTTAAAGGAGATCTTTCTTTATAACTTACTTAAAAAACCAAACACAACATTTAAGCAGTTGAATCCATGTAATAGAGAACACAGATTTTTCAGAAAATGAAAATTTGACGCATGAGCACTTTGTGGACGGGACAATAACTAATAAGAACCACACAAAAATGTCAATAGAAATGATCTCAAGTTTTCCTCAAGTGCAAAAAAACATATGCCGCTTCTGCTATGGTACAGTTGAGACACCCACGCTTAGCTAATGCAAAGAAGAGAACCTCTGTCCAAAGAAGGGAAAAAAAAAGTTGCTATTACTTTTTATCTTTTGCATTTCTGTAGTGTTCAAGGCCAATGGCTTGGTTTTATTTTTATCCTTCAAAAAAAAAAACAAACAAGTGCAAACATATATATACTCACACACACACTCTCTCTATATATTTTGATGACTATACATGTCTATTTAGTTCTAGTTTGGGACTGGGGATGGGAGGCACACTGAGAACCAGCTATCATCTTAATTTAAAAGTTCATCAAGAAAAAGGAGTGTGACTTCATCATTTTACTTTTTACCATTATGGATTGGTGAGAGAGAGCAAATGCTGGTGCTCAGAAATGATCTACCTGACTTTGTCATATGTAATATCCAGTGATAAATATATTGTCCTGTAAAAAGGGTTTGTACATAACTTGTACATGGTTTCATTTTGTATTTTTCTCAGATTAAAATTTATGTATTTGTGTTCTAAAAGAAGAGATTGCCGTGTTGGTTTTTTTTTCCCTCTTTGAGACAGGCTGTGTCCCATAAAGTTACGCAACACACATATGTCACCAAGTCATGAATAATAATTTATTTACGAAGCAAATGTTATTAATACTTTGAACTAAGACTAACCCAGCCACCTTGCTTTCTTGTTCCCTTTCCAGAATCAGTCCCTTCCTAAGAATAATTACTACCAGCTGCCATAGAGGATGCTGTGAGGGCTGTAAGTGAATAATTACGCAGGAACAGCCTCACCCTAACACCTGTTATATAGTCAAATAAAATTTAATTTGGTATAACTTAGCTACTTTACTTTAAATGGCTGAGTAGAGCTTCTCATAGCACCTTTAGGTCGGGTTATGATTGAGTCATCACCTTTCTAAGCAGTCTAAAGACTATCAAAAATCAAGAACATTTAGAATTTATTTGGACTATGCTTCTTCTAGTGCAGCACAGAAAGTAAAATATAATATATATATAATATATATAAATATATATATATATAAATATATATTTATATACATGTAAAAAACCCCTTTTGTCTACTTTTGGAGTCTTGAAGATTGCATGCATGTGGCTTGCATTCTGTTGTTTAAAATAACCTTGCCATTAAAGTTGACATCATCAATCTTCCATGCAGCAGCAGCATCACAGTAATTTGTAATCGGCCACAGTATGATAATCCCAGTTTGAGTCTGAACCATGGAGTGGAGAGAAGAGCAGAGTACTGCAAAAGACTCAGTTAAGCATCAAATCCCCCTTCCCCCGAAAACCCCCACAAAAAAAACCCCAAAACCCAAAAAAAGCACAAATAGTTAATTTGGTCCTAACTGGGAGCTAAATAATGTAAAGAACCTGGTATAAAATGGCTGATGTTTTCTAAGAAAATAGTATTTCAGAGTGGGAACCACTCTCCCCCCACATCCCCCCCCAACAAATGCACAAATGCACAACAGCATTTCTGCAGGACTATGGAGAAGTGTGTAATAAACTGGCTCAACACCAATAGTGAAGCAAACTGGTCTGACCCTTATTATCTTACACCTGTCAAAAACAACCTTGGATGCTGTCAGTGGGGAAGGGCATCTATGTACCATAAAAAAACCATAATGAGCAGCTCAACATAAGGATTACTGTTTTAGTAAATTTGCATGGAGATGTATACATCTATATAGGTCTAGATTAGATGTTACTCCTCAATCTCGTCCCTTCATAATGTCAGGTATTAACTAGTAAGCTTGGCTTCTGATTACTGGAGGAGAACGATAAAAAGGATGTGAGGGAGAGCCGTCTAAGTCAGTCACTTGTTTTAAGATGGGACAATAATCAGCTGTCTTCTTCCTGCACAAAAGAGGTATTTTTATATATATATATATAGATAGTCATCCATGAATATATGTGTCTGCATTTGGACATGTATATTTATATCTATGCATATATGTCACTACCTACTAATTTTTTAGGGTCTTGACTTCTAGCCGGCACAGCTTGCTGTCAAAACAAGATGCTGTTTTGTTGTGCATCTGCAGCCCTGTTACTAATCAGTACAAAGGTTAGATTGAGCAGTACTCTATGCAGTTTCCAAAAATTATATAGTAGTCCTACTCTGCAAGTGGCTGCAGTGAATGAACAGCCTGCTCACTACATTTTATGGACTAAAGAACTATTTCTACTAGCCTCTCACAATACTTTAATTAGGATGCAATTGCCTTTTGCTGTATATAACAATAAAAGTGTACTTTGACATGCAGCTACCCTGTAATGCAGAGACACTACCGAGTCATACACTTACACTAGAAAACTAGCCTAGGAAGGTAGAAACAGGGTAAGTGATGAGTGTGAGGGTCTATATTGTCCACCAGTGCCACAGTATTTGACTGCAAGAAGGTCCTGTTCCAAACAGAAACATGAAGCCATCTGAAAAAAAAAAGATGGTGAGGACAATAGAAGTAACATAACTTGCCAACAAAACATGTTTCAACATCTCTTGCCACCTTATCCTTCTCTAGATGTATTTAAGAGCTGCTGTGTAACTTGTAAGAAAGCATCTACATAAGTTCAGAAAGCTTGACAGTTACTGCCTCAAAAGCTGTCAGTCATGTGAACAAATGACACAAGGGAACCATGCTACGCACAATAAATGTGGCCTTTGCTATTCTATAGTGCAAGAGTAAGTTACTCCTTGTCATCTCAGAAAGAAAAAAACCCCACATGGTCTCAGAATTGTCTTAAGCAAGCTGTGATGTGAGGCACTTATCCATACATATCTTACTCATGGCATAGTGTGGGTGGGTGTGTGGCAGGCACAAGATTTTGGGCCAAAATTAACAGCATGGTTTCTCATCCAGAGCCCTTTGCTGGGTCTGCTTGCTAACTGGCTCGCTGTTTGTTTGCTGTCTTGTGTCTCCACATCTAGAGAGTCTGGAGAAAGGCTGCATGGCTGGGACCTACATATTCTTAGCCTGAATTTGCTACCAAAGAACGTTTATCATGCAGTTGCATCTTAAGGATATAAATTACAAATATGAGTGAAATCAAGTGATAAAATCTTCATGGTGTGTTGGAAGAGAGTTGCGCATTCATTATGGGACTAATAAAGAACAGCTGGTGATAGAGGTCTACTACGGGCCACCTGATCAAAGAGAGACTACTGATGAGGCTTTTCTCCTTCAGCCACAGGAGGCATTGCAGTCACAGGCACTTATCCTGATGGGGGACTTTAGCCACCCAGATATCTGCTGGGAATACCACACAGAGAGCTGCAAAAGATCCAGGAGACTCCTGGAGTCTACAGATGACAACTTTCTGGTTCAGGTTTTGGACAGACCGACCAGAGGTGATGCATTGCTGGACCTGGTGCTCACTTATGTGGAGGAAATCATTTAAGGTGTTAAGGTTGGAGACAGCCTGGGCTGTAGTTATCATGTCCTAGATGAGTTTGCAATCTCAAGGAATGTGGGCCTGGCAAAGAGTGGCACCAGGACCCTGAACTTTAGGCGAGCAAACTTTAGGCTGTTTAAGGAATTGTTGGCCGAGATCTCCTGGGATGTGGTCCTTAGAGACAGAAATGTTGAGGAGAGTTGGCTACTCTGTAAGGATGACTTTCTGAGAGCTCAAGAGCTCTCTGTCCCTCTGAATAAGAAAGTGGGCAGGAGGGGCAGGAAACCAGCATGGCTGGGCAAGGACCTGCTGGCCCAACTGAGGGAAAAGAAAGGCAAATACAAGCTCTGGAAACAATGGTGTGTTGCCTGGAAAGAACACAGGGATGGTGTTCAGAATGACAGAGATAGGACCAGGAAAGCCAAGGGACAGATGGAACTGAACTTGGTGAGGGATGTTAAAAACAAGAAGGGATGTTACAGGTACATTGGCCAGAAGAGGCAGGCCAAAGAGAGCACATCCCCTTTGGTAAATGAGAAAGGAGAATTGGCTGCAACTGATGTGGAGAAGGCTGAGGTACTGAATGAGTTCTTTGCCTCGGTCTTCTCTGGCAGACAGGATTCTCATAATTCTCAAGTTCCAGAACCTTGCATCCCTGGACCTCTAGGTGGGAACTGGGGGAGTAAATCCCCACACACTGTAAGGGCAAAGCAAGTCAGACACTGCCTCATGAGACTGAATGTCTACAAATCTATGAGGCCAGTATACATGCATCCCAGGGTCCTCAAGGAGCTGGCTGATGTGGTTGCTGAGCCGTTCTCCATCATATCTGAAAAGTCGTGGCTGTCGTGAGAGGTCCCCGGGGACTAGAAAAAAGAGAGATGTGGATTTGATGGGTGGACCATCCAGTGGATAAGAAGCTGGTTGAAAGAGCGTAGACAAAGGGTGGTGGTCAATGGGTCTATGTCCAGGTGGAGGACGGTGACAAGCGGGGTCCCCCAGGGGTCTGTCTTGGGACCGGTGCTCTTTAACATCTTTATCAATGACATCGATGATGGAGTTGAGTGCACCCTCAGCAAGTTTGCAGATGACACCAAGCTGAGTGGTGTGGTTGACACAACAGAAGGAAAGGAAGCCATCCAGAGGGATCTTGAGAGGCTGGAAAGGTGGGCCCGGGTGAACCTAATGAGGTTCAACACTGCAAAGTGTAAGGTGTTGCACTAGGGCTGGAAGAATTCCAGACATAGATAGAGACTGGGAGAAGAGCTCCTTGAGAGTAGCCCTGCTGAGAAGGACCTGGGTGTCGTGGTGGATGAGAAACTTAACATGAGCCAGCAGTGTGCTCTTGCAGCTCACAAGGCCAATGGGATCCTGGGCTCCATCAGAAGAGGGGTGGCCAGCAGGGACAGGGAGGTGATTGTCCCGCCCTACTCTGCCCTCCTGAGGCCCCATCTGGAGTCCTGTGTCCAGCTCTGGGGCCCACAATACAAGAAAGATGTAGAACTGTTGGAGATGGTTCAGAGGAGGCCACGAAGATGATTAGAGTGCTGGAGCACCTCCCCTACGAAGAGAGGCTGAGGGAGCTGCGCTTGTTTGGCCTGGAAAAGAGAAGGCTGTAGGGGGACCTCATTGCAGCCTTCCAGTACCCGAAGGGAGCAGAGAAACAGGAAAGGCATCAACTTTTTAAAAGGGTAGACAATGGCAAGACAAGGGGGAATGGATTAAAATTAAAGCAAGGAAGGTTTAGATTAGATATTAGGGGGAAGTTTTTTACAGAGTGGTGAGGTGCTGGAACAGGCTGCTCAGAGAGGTGGTGCATGCCCTGTCCCTGGAAGTGTTCAAGGCCAGTTTGGATGGGGCCCTGGGCAACCTTGTGTAGATCCAGGTCTGGAGGTTGGTGTCCCTGCCTGTGGCAGGGGGGTTGGAGCTCTATGATCCTTGGGGTCCCTTCCAACCCGTGCCATTCTATGATTTTATGATTCATGTGATTATTTGATAAAACTATGCAAGGGTACTGAGTTTTCATGGCAAGGTCCTTATCTTACCCCACAAGCCTTTTGTTAAATTTTCAGACCTCTGTACAGTTGACAAGGGGGGCTTACAGAGGCTTTGGTGGGGGCATCTGGCCTCCAGCCAGGGTCAACCCACCACAGCAAGTTTTGATCCTAGCTCTTCCCTCCCTCCTCATCCTCTTCAAAATTGTGACTTAACTGGGATTGAAACCTGGTACTATTCCCATTAAGGTACCAAAACAGAAAATACAGAAAGTTACAGCCTTAGTGTATCTAATAAACACTAGCTGTGAAAGAATTTTGGAAAAATTTTATCCAAACATAATGAAGTGGGGAGTAATATTGGCAGATTTCATCAGCAAAGATTCTTGTGTGATCTTGATTAAGTCAGAGAAAACTTTATCTATCCATGATGAATTGAAGTGTGTAGTGTTTCTACAGCTAAGCTAGGTCCTAGGCATTATTTCTGTCTGTAAGTACTTGACTGAACTGCCCCGCCCCCCAGGCCCAAAACCAAATATGTATTATTATAACTTGTTTTCAGAACATCCATTATGCACAAATTTTCATCTACCTCTGGGTGCAGTTTGCCTGTTTTTACTTTCACATTTCCTGCAATTAGACACTAGCGGCCAGTAACCAGAAACTTTCAGTATCTGTCAAAAAGATCTTGCAGTCAGTGGGAGAGTAAGTTCAAAGTGTCCCAGTGGATGTTTTTGGGAGAGATGAACACTCCAGAGTACATTTTAAAAAATACTTTATTCAGTTTCCACTTTCCTTTCCTCCTTGGACGAAGAAATTCTTATTTCCAACCTCTTTGTCTTCTCAGATTCTGCACAGACTTTTGCAAATAAAACCACAGTAAAGACTTGTAAAAATGCTATATTGTACTTGAAACTTCTGATTTCTGAGAAATTATAAACATACATTTTTTTAATACATTCATTCAAGTGTTATCCAGAAAAGCCTTCTAATTAGATGTCAGATAGAATGCTCTATACATATTTTGAAATGTATTTATCTCAAGAGGCAGTGCAAAACAAAACAGGAAACGCTGTCTTATCAAGGATCAAGAAGACTTTACTTGTAGGGCGCACAACCCATGTGTGCAGGCTGAATTAGGTAGCCATCCACTCCAGGCATACAGCTTGAATACAAAGCATTTTTAAAAAGCAATATCATAGTGGTTTATAGTTGTTGATGGAAATGGGACTGGTCCATTTACTTTGAAGACAACTTTGGTGATATCAGTTAAAGACAAAAAGGTCATGACTTGTGCATATATAATATCTTCCCTCTGAGGTGGAGATGGCTTCAGAGGATAACTTTTCCTTATGATAGACTTTCTGAAGTGTGCTGTAAAATTAGTTTCTTATCTAACTACTGGACATGATTTCTGGTCTTTTCTCAGTGTGCAAAAATCATTGCTAACACCTATGCTTTTATCATCTTGCATAGCTGCAATGGAGAAATAATTAAAAAGTGCAAGACAGTGGGATTTAGGAAATCCCAGGAAGTCATCAGATTAGGCTCCCATATAGTCTTCTAGATTGATCATAGAATCATAGAATTGTAGGGGTTGAAAGGGACCTCGAGAGATCATCGGGTCCAATCCCCCTGCCAAAGCAGGCTCCCTAGGAGAAACTTCTCGAGAAACCGCATTTTACAGAATCAAATCTAAGCAGATTATTAAAAGTACATAGTTGTTTAAAAACTCTCAGACTGATGGAAAACTGGAAGGAGAAGATGAAGAGATGCTTAGATGTGTAGACAATCACATCTGACAGTGGGGCTGGAGAGGTTTAATAAAAGAGGACTTGGAGCTGCATAGAGGTTTGGGTAGCGAGGTAACTCAATCGTTTGCACTGATGGAAAGTATAACAAAGAAATCCTTCTAAATTCACTGCTTCAGTGTTCATCTTTCCCCACAGTGTTGGACCAGTTTCTGCAAGGATTACTACATCACATTCAGTTCTGCAGATGTTTTCTCATACTTGGACTCTGCCCAAAGATTTTGCAGGGAAGACCATAGCATCAAGCAATGAAACTTCTTACAGCCATTTGATATAAATTTCTTGTAGCTGGACTTCCAAGAAACAATTCTGTTAATATGTGCTTAATGCCTGCAGGATGTTTGTTAGGGAAACCAGCAGGTTGGGCTTTGCAAGGCTGCTTTGACATCTGAACCTCACTGAAAAGCGTTACTCTACCTAGGATGAAACCAACCTCTTGCTGGGTGCAGAAGAAGCTCTAAGCAAAGGCTTTTGTTCCTTTCTAGCTTACATTCTTTGTTCAAGTCAATTATCAGCCTCATGCCCTTTGCTTACAAGTAACAAATCAAAGCCATGCTTTTCATCCACTTTTGTTAGAAATATTCAGGATATGCCTGAAGATATTTTTTTTGAATGAAAAGGGTCATGGTATGACAAGACTAGCAACAATGTGCAAATAGTATCAAGTACTAGCAGCAAAACACCTGAAGAATACTGACCAGAGATGTCCTCTACAAAATAGGGCCTTTTCCACCTCAGCTGGCACAGGATGAGAGCCCTGGCATAAATGGATGTAAACTTTACTCCTATTGCCTCATCCAAATGTTTTGGTATGCTACACAGCAGCCATTGGAGAATTCATATGTAGCCTAGGCTTTGACACAACTGCCCTGGCGCCCTCTAAAAAAAGGAATGAAACTGCTTGCAGTCACAAAACCAGCTGTATCTGCAGTATGATTTGCATAGTTATTAGCTGAAAGGGTGGTTTGTTTATTTTTTTCCTATAGAGTCCCTTCAAATCATTTCAGTACTGTTAGAGGCTGCAGGATCATCTCATCATCCTCCAGCAGTTCTCTCATTAACACCTCTGACCTAGAGGCCTATTCCTCAGGGGACTGCCACTCTACAGCCAGTTAAATCACCTGTCCCTCAGCTATAAATGCTGTGGAGACATAACTATAAGGATTAGACTGAAACCATTTATTTAGAGCAAAATAATACTGTCTGTAAGACTAAGAAGATTTAAATCCTCTGGACTGCATAACACAATGCTGGTAAACTTATGTTGGTGGACAGTGACCCATTGCTGTGTCCAAGTCTTGTAGAACATGTTCCAAAGCTATAGCTGCTTTACATGGACTCTACCATTGTCTCATAATACCTTTAGCATGCTTAGTAAACATGTGGACCATGCTCATCCCAGCAAACAACAGTTATTTAACATAAACTGCCTTTTGGAGATGTTTATTAATCCTAATTGTCTATGTAGGCAGCCTAAGGTAATTGGATATCAGACACTTGAGTTTAGGGGAATCAGTCTATGCCACATACTCTGTTACCCCTTTATGGAAGACCAGTCCTGATGTACTGTGATAAAAGACCTTTTTGCAAGGTAGCTGGCTTGATACCATCCGATATTACAGCTTGCTTATTAAGAAAACATAATAACAGAAGCAAAAAACATGAGCTTGTCTTCTAAGAAAATTGTTCTTTAGCTTAGGAATAGGAAGAAGTTCCAGACCTTACACCTCTGTATTTTCTATGCCTCTGTTCCTCAAAACTTGTGCTTTAGAGCAGTTTGCCCAGAATCCTTTAATGTGACAAGAAACTCCATTCTATTGTACACACAGTTCATCCTCTAACAATGTAATTGTTCTCTTGCTGTACATCTGCTGGTTTGTTGGGGTTTTTTATTGGCTAGTCAGATAAAAGCATCTGATGATAAATTACAGCCTTTTATCTCATCCTGTTACCCTGCACACTTAAAAATGTAGTTTCATTTGCCTTGTTCTTGATCATAGAATTCTTTTAAAAGATTATTGCTTGCACATTCCTGTTCCTTTTTCTCCATCACACATATATCATGCAAGTGATCAATATCAATAAATTATCATAGGAATTTTGGCAGTAGCTCTACACACTCCCTTACTGTGAAGTCTTAGGTGGAGCCCCACAGTAAGAATCCTCTTAAGAACTTGGCCCATGAGGGCATAGCTGAAGGAACAGATCTGTATTCCATGTTTAACTTAAAACTAACCTAATTACCTGGAATCAGCTGTTATTTGTTTGGAGAAGTTATGTTTCACATGCTTTGCAGATTAAAACTTTGAGACAAGCAAAAAATAAACATTGCTTAAGACAGTTAAGGAAGGGGTAGACATATGGAGAACATCTTTAGCGAGGATTGTGTTTGGGGAAAGTGGTATGGAGAAGAGAGAGCAAATGGCTGAACATTAAAACATGAAAGCAAAAGTGCTATCTTAGAAAAGGAAACCAACTGAAAGTACACAACCAATGCAAGAGTACAAGATTGGTACAGAATGCTCTGGCCAAATCTAATGAGCTTTTTGTCATGCTCTAAAATCAACAGATCTACCATGTGCTTCAGTGAACTCTGGTTTCTTTCCAGAGCAAGGCAGATGACTTTTTATCAGATGTGTCACTTGGTGAAATAATTGCTAGCAATAATGGTGCAATAGCAGCATACTCAGAGCACAATTTATCCATGTCTGTTCTATCTTTTGACTTCAAAGCTTCTACTGCCTCACAGATCACATCAAAATGACACCTCTGTCGTTAATGACAGTGGTCTAATGCAATACAGAGAAGCCAAATCACTTCTCCAAATAGGCAGAATGCTCTCATACAGAAACTAGGCATGTGCATGGGTCCTGACATTCATATTCAGAGTTGTATTTGTGGGGAAGAGGGTGGGTTTGACAGATTTATTCATATTTGAAACAGCTTAATTTTATAAAGCACAAAATTCACTGGAATTAGAAAGGGGGAGAAGGGGAGCAAGAGTAGCATGCAGGGATTTAACTTATGGAAAGTGAATGTCTGGATGTAAGATATTTTTGTTTCTATAGCATGGATTAGCCAGTGTCAGAGGTCAGAGACATGAGCTGTCCTTAAGGAAACAAACAAATAAACAAGTCAAAGATAAACATATCTTACGTGCACACTGTCCTTGTAGGCAAAGTCACATATTTGCTGGATCGAGTAACAAACCAAGCTGTGGTGAAGCTCTCGTGGTGGTCATTAGTCACATAAAGAAGAAAGCCAGCAAATTGCAGTTCCTAAGAAGAAAGAATTGTCTGTTTACATTCCAGCATTGGTTGGAAATTACCATAGAACAATAAATCTCTAAGTATGAAAAATATTTATTTTGGTTTCATAGTATACATAAACACACGTGCAACCAACATAGTGGCAGGGACACCATTTGTTTACGTTTCATTAAGATGTGTAGTTAAAAGCCTTACTAAAAGGGTCCATTTCTCACTTCAGTGGTGAAATTTATTGCCTGAGGGTTAAGTAATGCTTCAGAGGAAAAATGAGGTTTAGGAATATTGTTATATTTTAGCAACTTTTCTAATGGAAACATTTCCTGAAATGGCTGCTTGGGTGGAGGGTTGAGACTTCACCATCATGCATGTTTTTCACAGTGTTTTATATAAAAAAGAAAATAAAAATATAATCATCTCTCACCCTTCCTCCCCAAAAGAGACAAAGTTTCATTGGAGAAAAAGACACAAATAATTTAACTGACTTTTTTCCCAATTATTATTGCTATTTGACAAGTAAGATAAAGAGTACTTATAAAGCTAAAGAAAAGGAAATAAATTGAAAGGAAAGAAGTTTTCAAACCCCAGTTTTCAGTTCAAATGTTTGGATAGTGAAAAGGCAACTTTCTTTCAGAGCCATTAGCAATGGGCTGCCATTTGAATAGTATATATAATGTAAATTACTGACTGTATATTAGCATGATTTTTTGTGTGTGATAGTGGTCTTGTCATTTATTGATTGTAGACATATTTGAGCAGGCTAACTTGAAAATCAGTACTGTGAATCAGATTCCGCTCCTAGACTGCGTTTATGGGCCAGGGAACCATAACACTGCCATGAAACTGGGTCTTAAAGTTGTCGTAGGTAGGAGACAGCAGAAAGACTGACGCATTCTCCAGTTCCCATTACCCGCTTCAGTGATAAGAACAAATTTCAAGCAGTATTCAGTATTTGTTTCCTGATTGCTGGGTAAACAAAGTGGACCTTATACATGTCACCAGGACGTGTATGTGTGTGTGAGTACACAAATATATAAAATTAAATTATCTCATTTCACACAGGCTTTCAAAGAGCAAGGAAATCTGGTCTCATGTTCTAGAAAAAAAAACAGAAACTTGCAATAGGGTAGAAAGATAGTTTTAGGCTACAGGTGCAGGGATTGGGATCCTGATGGAGTCTTGAGACTGTTAGAGTCACTTAGTAGAAGTTACGTCAGCAAGTTAGGGACTGTTGTATACAAGCAGCTGGAATGATGAAGCTCAGAGTGCACATTTAGTGAAGGGTGATTGCAGAGGAGGGAAAGAGGAAGGGGAGAATGGGAGCTTACTTATTAGGCTTTATTTTGGGATAAGAAGGGGGGAATTGTGGGGGGTTTTCAGCTGGAATGACCATTTGCTACAAATTAGTAATATCTTTTTGAGATTTTTTTTCCTTAAACTGACCTACAACTGTAATGTAAAGAGACTGTCTTGGTTTTCCTTTTATTTAGTTATTTTTCACTTGAGTAGGCTTGATTTTTACCCTAATTTTTCCATTCATTTTTCATTAGGAGTAAGTAACAAAGCAAGGAGTTGGAGTAACAACAGAACACTTTTCTGGCCATTTCCAGAAACCACAGGCTGTTTTTTTTCTGACCCAGAATTCAGTATTATCAAACAAGTTCTTCTTTCTTTCCAGTGTCTGTCGTTATATTGCTGAGAACAAATTAGAAGATTTTCATACAGACTTTCTGGGAGACATCCCTTAAAATGCTGTGTCCAAGAAGTACAAAATTCCTTGGAATTCTGCAGAAAGACATGCCCTTCTGTGCCTCTTGTCACTTAGCTGTCACCGGGCAGATTGAACCTGAAGCAAGAGGCCACACATAAAAGCATTAAGTAAAGATCTTAAATTGTTTTATCTTCAGTTTAATCTATTTAGAGAGCACTGCTAAACTAAAACCTCCAAGATGCCTATGAGGAATTACCGAAAGATTCTCCCACCTGTCCTGCCAATACAGGTCGCCTCTTACCCATAGAGAATGTTGTCATAGGCCAAAGCAATACTTTGCCTGTTTGGTTGTCGTAATCAGAGTTTCTAATTTAACCTTTGTACTGGTATTAGTATAACATTAATTCAGTTCCAACTATATTGTGCTGGCCATCACATTTCAGGATCAGCTGTCACACCATTTGTGAAACAGTGGTGGTTTTCCATCCAGCTTTAGCATCCAGTGTAAATGCTGAGTAGTAAGCTTAAAGGGAAAAAAAATCTGTCTTTACACACCTATGCTTTGTATCTACCACAAAACAATTTTTCTGTTTATGTATATAAATAATATATATTAACATTTTTTAATACAGAAAAGCTTTTCCTTATATAGACAACACCAAAAATCCAATTGCAGGTTTACTATAAATTTTCAGCATGAATTTCTCTGGATAATTATTATCTTACAATGCCCTACAGTTTTAATGCACAAAAATTGCTTTCCAAAGAAAGGAAATAATCAACAGGACTCATTAAAATTCATAACATTCTGGCTAAACCTGTATAACAAATGCAAAATCTCTTTCCTTGAGAGACACTGCAAAAACGTGTAAAAGCATTTTGAGTTTTGTACACCAAAATTTGCTCTTGATACTCACAAGTACTCTGCTTAAGTGCCTTCAGAAACCCGATCTGAAACTTTGGAAAGATCAGAGAATACTTGTCTGCCACTTAGGCCAAAATTCAGACCTTTCCTGGACTCCTTACACAGAGTCTCTGGGTTTTTTTTGTATCACCATTTCACTAGACTTCCAGCACCTTCTGTGCTATTTTGCTTAAGTTTTTATATTTATGCATTCAAACACCCTCTCTTGCAGAATAAAATGGAGATTTAATGACCCATCATCATTTCTACTGTGAGTTAGGTTTCCCTGTAGGTCAGGAAACTACAAATTGCACATCACAGGTGGCTTACACGAAACTGTCTCTGTGTATTCACCCGTATTTATGCTCCCCGCCTTTTGACTGTTTCTTCAAGCGGTAAATGTTGACCTTTGTTCAAAGGAGTGACCATCAGTAGCTGTATAACAATATAACAAGGATATTTTTATCTATTTCAGATTCTATATTACGTTTATATTAAAAAATTGCTGCGCAAAAAACCTACTAGCTGTAAGTTCTTCACAGTAGTAAGCATAGAAATGTTTTTCTCCTCTCAATGACTTTGTAAGAAGAAATACTTCTAAAACCTCTGCCCCGTAATCATCAAGGACCCTAACTAAAAAGTGCTTTTAGAAAGTGCAAAGATATAACAGTCCCAAGATGAATCTGCCCTACAGTTCCATTTTCTCCCATACAAACGTTTGGGAGCTTATCATTGAAGCCGCATTAGTCTTGATTTAAGGTCTTTTGACACATTATTACAGCACACTGCCATCACTTCACACCTGCCATTCTGTCAGTCAGAAGAGAGGGAGGGGAAACAATTTTGATGTCAATCAACAAATCCTTTGGGAGGTGTAACCTGTTAAGACATATTACCCTTTGCCCATTGCAATTTACAGACTTTGAATTTAAAGGACATATGCCAGAAATAATTAAAGACTGATCTTTTTTCTACTCACTTATGAATGAAGGCATTTAGCACCACCAGCACATTTATATTGTCCAGAAGAAGAAAGAAAAAGTGGAGCTGAGCATGGTACTACTACTCCTTCTATTTCTATTAATTAATTCTTCTGGCTGGATGTTAAAATATGCTATCCCTCAGGGAGCAAATTTAGAAAAGTAGCCATAACTATTAGCACTTATATTAATGTCCTAGCAAAGCACAAATTATTCCAGCATGATGCAAGGTCCTCAACATTGTGAATCAGGACATTATATTAACAATAGAAACATCATGAAATTATTGAGGAAAAAAAGGGAAAAAATAATTCTGTCCCATAGACTTTAGTAGCTACAAGAGAATTCCCAACCTGGAGAATTGCAGCTTGCTTGGGTTTGGACCACCTTGTATCTATTCTGCTGTAATTTACTCAGAGGCATCAAAGGAATGATGTTAACCTCAAAATCTGAATTTAGGACCTAAATCCTGAGCTGAAGGAGACTCTGCTTTTTTTCCCAAGTAAGTTTTCAGAATGACACGGAAGAAAAGAAGCATTTACACAGCCTACTTGTTACTGTTCACAACTCATCTCTGGAAGGAACATCTTGTCCTTAGACTGACCTTAGAGCTACAAGCTAAAGGAAATAGCTACAAAACAAGAATAGCTATGGAGTAAATAAAACAACAGGCAGGGACTATATAGCCCAGAGAGAAGTAGAATAAAAAAAATTAATTATATTGTAAATTTTTTTACACTATTGCACTGTATTACTATACATACAGTTTGTTTGGGCTAGAAATGGGGTGGAAATGTGGAAGCTCTAAACTGCAGTTGCTAACATGTATTACCAAATCACTACTGGGGAGAACAATTTTGAGTTAATCAGAAAAACTTCAGGCATGTTAATTAGTAGGCTTACCCTATGCCATATAACTTATCATCACTGAACTAGAACAAGAGGTATTCTTTTCTCCTAAGGAAACATGCTCTTTTCTACATCCTCTTCCTGCCTTACCTTTTACCATACTGTTAAAACCAAGGTGGAGTTAGGGAGAAGAAAGCAATTGCTCTCAACTGTGCCACAGACCTTTAGGGACTAATACATCACCCTCCTTGAGAAGTAAATACAACATGGCATGCTCTACTGATAGCATGGATATCAATATCACACAGGTGATTAGAAGACACATGGCACTCTCAATTTGCATTCACAAATCATTTTCATCAGGAGGGTAGAGATTCTCATGCAGACAAAAGGATTTTGCACACACTGTTTATTAATTTGATCTGAGGGATTGAAAGGGCTAATAGTGACAAAGGTGTGCATTTGTAGCTTCTAAATTTCCAGTTCCCAAAATAAAGGGGTCACCTTAATTGTGAAAGACTATGCCCTCTTAGCTCTCATAATTTAAAGAGGTACTCTGAGGAGGGTGGGAAGTTTTAAGATGGGGCAGTAGGAATGAAAGGTGGATTTTGCTTTACCATTTTACATATAGGAAAGAGGAAAACAACTGCTTCTTCAGCATCTGTCTCCCCTCCCTTTTAAATATGCCATCTGTCTGACTAGATACTCTGCCTCTTTTTGCATTTTCATGGTACCTGAGCACCTCTAGCTATTAGATTTTTCCCTCATCTGCTCTACTTTCCATGCTCTCTGAAGGTGGCTCAGACATGACCATGTAATATAGTCCTTTTGCCTCAGATTCAGCTTGCTGTGACATTCATTAACTTCATGCACAGTATCAGCAACTGTCCCTTGAGTGTAAGCTACAGTGGACGCAAAAAATAGTACATCAATTTTTACAAAAGAAGCCAAGGATTTCTAAGACAGACCAGAATTGCTGATTTCAGGCAACATCAGCATTCACAACAATGCATAAATCAGAAGTAGAATAACTATGTCTAATACAAGAATAAAATACTATAAGATGTGTCTTGTCTCATATTTTGTGTTAACAATAACATAAAAATACTGTATATTTCCTGCTGGCAACTGATGGCCAATTCTGCTTTTACCTTTACTGTGCAAAGCAACACTGGTAATGGAGTAAAGCTGGTAGAACACATGATTGAGTCTCCTATTTTGAAGCTGGTCAGAATAGAACCATGTCTGCTTGGAAGACTGTCGAATATGCTATGACATTTAATCAACTGTTTGACTACAGGCTTACCTCTAGTATCTGTGGTGAAGTGAACATGATTCCCCTTACCTTGCTTCACATCACACATCACTTTTTGGTGCACTGCCATAGAAAGCTGGGTTATAGCCTTTCCCCCCCCCTCCCCAAGAGGAACACAGTAACAGAGGTCAGCTACAGTCATGAATTTTATGAAAGGTTTGCTGGGAAACCACATTAAATGGCAACATCAGTCCATACATCAGCTCTGCAGTGCTCTTATTCCAAGACTCTGCAGCTGAATGATTTGCAATGTACTTGCATTTCATGGCCATCATTTTCAAGCAATGTCATTTGCCTTGGTATCAGACACTTCAGCTGCAGGAGAGTCCACCCAGCTATTCATGATAAATTTCCTTTGTGAAAAAAATCTTCACCAGAAACAGAAACATACTCCCAGGATCACCAAACTCCAATCTTAGGAAGCATTAGACATACAACCAGGCACAGAAACTTCAAAATATAACAGAGGCTAGAGAGCAAAAGCTGAGGACAAAATTACTATCTCAGGTTTCATAAATATAACAGGTTTGGACTGAGAAATGAAACAGAACAATTTCCTTGTATTTACTGTTTGGACTAACCTATCCTTCATTTAGAGCAGCCTAGCAAAATCATGCAAAGCATTCATACTTCTGAATGGTCCTAAAGACCTCTATCACTGTCGCAACCCATAGAAGCATTTGCAAACAAGCAAAATCTGATATTATTATTTTCAGTGTATAAACCTCCAGATCAGAGACCCACTACTTTAACATCCATGTGCAGCTAAAACAGAAGTCTAGACCTAGCAGAGCTGACTGTATGCTCACCTGTTGCTGTGATCCTAATCTTGGATTATGACATTTATGACAGAGGCACTCAATTAATATGACTGAGTTCAACAGGATGCTATTGTTGTGCCTATATCATCAATATGGCAAATATAATGTTTAGTTTGTTACATTTCTAAAGGAAATAAACGCCAGGGAGTATTTTTTCCAGCAACAGTATTGCCTCCATTCCCATCATGATATTTTCATCTGTGTTGAATCATATCATTCATATTGGATGCCAGTAGAAGTTTTAGTATTGTAAAATATGCAGTTGCAGAAGTAATGTCATGTCAGCAGAAATTCACTAACCTGTCAATATTCAAGTGTGCTAAAATAACAGGCTTTTTAGTGCCTTTTGAGACAGGGTTACTCAAAAAGTAACAATAAACACTCAAAACTGAAAGCAGTTCCAGTAATGTTTCTGTATCATGAAAAGAGTGTCTATCACCATGAGTAACTTTACGAAAGTAAATACTCCTACTGGAATATCTGAAAGTGTAGGCATTAGGCTATAATCCCTCTGGAGAACTTCCTTACATCTTGAAAACTGTCTTTACCGGCATATTCAGGAGGGTTCTCCATGAAGTTTTCCATGCACTTTACAAACAAGCTTATCATTGTAACAGCAGACCATGGCATATCTAATGGCCACATTTATTTTAGACCTCTTTGTGCCTCATGCTGCAATACAACAGGCATCAGGGTTTTTTTTCATCTGTTCAGAAATTTTCTCCCCCCAAATGTTATGGTTATTTCAGTTTGTAGAGACCAAGATGCATCTATCTCCCCACACAGGACAGTCCAGAACTTTAGCTGAAATCTTAATTGGCAAAAATACATTTTTATAAGCCAGAAAGATGAACTTAACATAAGCCTACTTTACGGAAGAGTCACACATATTGAGCACCAACACTTAGATGGAGATGTGTTAGCTGTTTATTGCCATCCTGAACCAGTGGAAAGCACACAGAAGACAGGCAGACTGGCCCATGACTCCAGCACAGAGCACAATGCCAATGAGTAGGCTGGGGGTGCACAAGAAGGTGTGGGAAGATATGGCTGGGACAGCTGACCAAAGAGATATTCCATGCCATATGACACCATGCTAAGCATATAAAGCTGGGGAAAGAAGATGAGGGGATGTTCAGAATGATGGAGTAGGAGTTCAAAATGCCAACCAAGGATGCTAAGACAGTTGAATGAAGGGGTTACAGACTCACAGAATGGTAGGGGTTGGAAGGGACCTCTGGAGATCATGTAGTCTCACCCCCCTGCCAAAGTAGGATCACCTAGAGGAGACTGCACAGGATCACAACCAGGCACGTTTGGAATATCTCC
This sequence comes from Gallinula chloropus, assembly GCF_964237585.1. NCBI lineage: Eukaryota > Metazoa > Chordata > Aves > Gruiformes > Rallidae > Gallinula > Gallinula chloropus. Next base: position 57,503,617 of record NC_140090.1, read on the forward strand.
AAAGGAGACTCCACAACCTCTCTGGGAAGCCTGTGACAGTGGTCTGTCACCCTCAGAGTAAAGAAGTTTCTCCTTATATTGCGATAGAACTTCCCATGTTCCAATTTGTGTCCATTGCCCTTTGTCCTGTCACTGGGCACCACTAAGAAGAGCCTAACTCCATCCACCTTTTTGATATTTACAAGCTGATATTTATAAGTGGTTGGTAAAACCAGATCAAAAATCATAATATCAAAAATTCTTTTCATTTTTACCTCAAGAAATTGTATAAAGAGAAACTGATTGCCTTAACTTTTACCTACATTCTAGTCATGAATCAAGAAATGTCAGGAAAGGCTAGACTGATCTCTTCAGAAGTCTGGTAAAGAGCAAGTATTTACATGAGAAGATTGAATCTGTTTTGGGCCAAAACCAAAGGAAATGTCAATGGATTACAGCATTTCTCAGATGTTAAACTGTAAGTCTGAATACCTTTAAGGTCCCACTAAAATCTAGTGGTTGTCTGATAATGGCTAACTGGCACTCAAAAAATACGTTCTTAGTGTTGTGTCAGTTCAATGCTTAAGTTAGAATATACTCTCATTAGAAAATGGCAAAATGGCCACTAGTAAACCCGATCTGTGATACTTGTTAGTTGTTACAATGCAGCAAGGAAAAGCCAAAAGAGAACAAAACAGGCTAGGTAAGAAAGCCAGAGTTCTCCTTTCACCCATTCTCAGCTCTTTACTTACCAAAGAGGACAAACTGATAAGGTATCTACAGAAAATAAAGCCAAAACCACCAAGCAACTGCCTTGCTTCTCTTTACATTATAGGTGTTCTACAGAGCTAGAGAAATGCAGTCTCCAGTACTGCTGTTCTGATGCTCTTTGGAAAAGAAAAAGCATATGTGCAGACACCCGTAAATTTCATCAGTAGAAAAAGTTTAAGAGTGTTGTCACCTTCTTCATTATATATATAGCTTGGTAAATAAGGAAGAGAGAGTGTGCTCTTGGCAAAACCGTTGGGCATTCTGTACTCGGCCTTCCCTCCTGAAATAAAATATAGTGCTAAGTTTTTTCACATTGGTTGTTTGATATATGGCTGTGTTCTACCTCATCATTCTAGTATGATTCAACAAACATTAGAGAGAAATTCTTCTGTTTAAATCCTTTACTGCAACAGAAGTAAATATCTTACTTTTAGAAAACACATTTCTTAAAGATAAAATACAATTCTGCAATACTCCTTCAGATAGATTTGCCATAAGTCAGATACCCTTGTTCAAATAATGGACTATGAACCTAATTTATCTTGTGCCTTCAAGAAGTACAGAACTTGTTCTGATTAAGGTGCTCCATTATGAGAGTCTGTGACTGATACAATGAATTGTTTTCCAGCTGTGCTGTGGTTGTCTTTGTAAGTCCTCTCGTTGAATGAAAAGGCAATTAAAGAGGAAAGTATTTAACAAGAGACCAAACCAAAATGATATAGTTTTAGGGACAGATCATGATTACAATGACATTTAAACTGTCATTCAGCTAAAATAAAACAACAATATAGAACTGCGTGGAACTCTGGCAAGGGTGATGGGAACAAAACTATTAATTTAGGAGGGAAAAAAAAGCTGAAAGACTTCATGCTGTAATAATACCTTTGAATCCAAAACATTTAGTTTTCACTTCCCTTTCATTCCTCCCTAAATTATAAGTAGAAGTGGGAGAAAATATATGTTCCTTACTGAGATGATCTGATCAAACCTAAGGCTGGACAACTCATATGCCTAGATGCAAGTTCCTAATGTTCTGTTCTTCAAATACCAGCTTTCTTCTAAATTCTCAAGTTTTAAATGTATCATTCAGATTTTTGGGAAACTATTTCAGCACATAATAAATCCAGAATACTATCCGAGTTCTTCTGTTGGTTAGAGGATATAATTCAGTCACATTTGAGGAAACAGTCCTTGTGCTATGCATGAATATAATACACATCTGAGGGTACTGGTCAGTACACTATAGTGTAAAATAAGAGAGAAATAAAAGCAAAGCTGTGAAATGCACCAATAACAGCTGTTTCTGTTAGACGTGGATTACACATTAAACAGTATGGGTCTCCTGAGGTGTAGATATCTGAGATTACATTTACCTTTTCCCTGCCACATCATGAAATTATACCTAATCGTTCCTTGTCAAAGTGTTGTTCTAGCAAGATACTTAATTTATGTATCTGATACTACTTGCAGTAGTAAGATGCCAATTCTTGGTGTCGGCTGTGCAGACACCAAGGCCGAGAAAGGGCATGGGAGGAGGTGGCTCCAGGACATGCGGTTTTTGGGGGACGGTCGGGTTCTAGGACGGCTCTGGGTGGCACGGCCTGAGTTGTGGGTTTGATGAGAAACTGCATTGTGTATCACCAGTTTCATATATTTTTTGCTCTAAAGTCCTGTTAGCATTGTTATATTTTATCTTTCTGCTATTCTAGTAAACTATCCTTATCCCAGCCCACAGGTTTTTGGTTTCTTGGTTTTGGGTTATTATTTGCCCCTTCCTTTTCCCTTCCATTCCCTTACTCCCCCCCACACACACACTTCTCCCCCTCCTCTTTTCCTTTAAAGAGCAGGCAGCTGCGTGGAGCTCAGCTCTCAGCTGGGGTGAAACCACGACAGTCTTATTCTGCTTTGCATGTTGACTCTTATTTGACATTTAAATGTTGTTTGCTCTGGCATTGCACATTGTTGCCAGAAATTGAGAAATTTGAGAAGGTTGAAAATTTTGATTATTCAAAAGTTACGTCCAGGTGCAACTTGCATGCATCTCTGGATTTGTTAGTGCTGCCTCTAATGACACCACTTAGTATTTTTGCCAGAGCCTTTCAGAAGGGCTTTTTGGAAGAGACAGCAAAATCGAAGCTTCTATTGTTTCTTCTAATTCTGCTGAAGGCAATAAATACCAATTCAAGAGAGTTGTGTCTGAAATTTTCCTTCTAGTATTTCCAATAGTATTGCTATGAAAGCCAGTTTTAGCTCACTTAAGCTCACTACTTCTTTCAAAACAATAGCAGAAATCATAATTAATGAACAAAACTCACCAGCTGCCCTTACAAGGCTATTCCTTCTAGACTTTAATGTAAATGTGAAAGTCTCTCTCTCATACTGGTTCATACTTCACTGTCTTCTTGCCCCTTGCCCTTTCCATCATCTCCCACCCCAAAGTTCCACTCAAGTTGCAAAGTTAGTCTGTTCTTCACACAGAGTAGGGGTTATGTAGCACAGTTCGTAATGACTAACAGACTTCCAGGTTTATCAAAATGTGTATGCTCATTTTTAAAAACATCTTGCAAAAAGCTTAACTCTCAGCACCACTGACAAGAGTTTCACTCCATAGATCCCTAGCTTGAATTGCTATAGAGCTAGCAAAAGGAATTAATTGTGATTGCAAAGACGTCATGGGACCAATTCACATCTGACATGAATCAACATCCACTGCAAGCATGAGAGTATCTCCGTGAACACTGGGTATGGTATTTCATAGCAAGTAGAAAGTAAATTTATTTTCCTACATGAGATAAATCATTTAAAAGTTGGGGGATTAGTATAAAAAGGAACCACATAGTCAGAAAAGTGCCTTTTTTTTCTTGGTTCAAGAAACTAGAGATCAAATAGGTAAGAGATAAGCTGAAATTTTATTTACCAATGGATACATTTAAAATTAGTTTTCTAATTATATAGGGATATAATACACTGATGTAGTCATTGCTAAATCTCACAACTTAAAAGGCAAAGCTGAACTGCAACTCAGAGTTTTTAGAGCAGTCTCAGAGCTTGGAGAATTCATAAACCAAGTAAACCTTCTGACATAACTATAAAATGTGGTATAAACCCCAGGAAAAAATAGCCATCTTGAAAGGGTAACAGCACTTTTATGAGAATTTCAACTGCACCATGGCAACATCAACCTGTCAAAGCAAATGAAGGACAGTAAAAGTAAAATTAAAAATGATGAAGAGGACACCAGCTTGCTAACAGCTTTCCAAGCTGTAAAGCTTTCAAATGTTATCTCTTCATTGGTTTGTTCAATCACACATGCCGGTTACCAAGCTTTATCATATTATGTATCTCTCCCATCACTGCAGGCTGCCAGGTTTTGATGGACCTATGCATATAAATAAATAAATAAGCAAACAAACTTTTCCCTGGTGGTGCGTACCCCTCCTTTTCCCTTATTGGTTCCTCTATACCAGTGCCAAATGCAACACCTGCAGATATTAATTAAAGCTACAAAACTGATGAGACCTAGTTCAAAGGACTCTTAGCCACTTCAGGTTATGGTTCCTCTCTCCACTTTGCTCCACCCACAGAACAAGAGTCTGTTCCCATGACATTCAAACACCAAGCTGGGGATTACAGCACACCAGTGAGAGCAATGTATCACAGCTCCTACTGCTTAGATATCTTCTTTTCAAATGTTCTGTTAACTAAACATGCAAATGTCACTTTTCTATTTTGCAACTCATTGGTTGAATTGTAGTTCATTTCTTGAATTGTATTCAATTCCTTGAAGCATTTTGAGATACACTAAAAATGTAAGACTCAAATGCAAATGCCAAGTCCCATATATCCTATGCATCTGAATCTCATTCCTCCCACATAGGCCATGGTAAAGAACCAAAAGTTTAGTCCCTGTGATTCATTTAATAGCATCACACAATAAATATTTCTGCATTAAAGAGCCACAGCTTTCTGACCAGGCCCTTGCTCCTGTGATTCCTCTCATTTTTTATTAGTTGCCACGATTCATATTTTAAATAAGTTTATCTTTTAAAAGTGGTATTAAATCAGACCGTAAATATTGCATATGTTTCATTGTCATTAAAAAGATCTTTTACTGCAAAAGGGGGTATGTAAAAAAGAGAACATTATTAAAGTTATAAGTAAAAGGTTTTTTAAATTAAAATCAGTCATCAAAGCACCTCTACCTTTCAAAGTACAGGGTTATTAAAACAGAGACTTATCAAACTGTACAGGACAGAAAGCCCTTGGATTTTTCCATATTTAGGCTGTTATTAATGGAAAGGACTTGTGGTTAAACCATGTATGTGCATGTGTACCACATGCTCTATTTCAAGCCCAAACCAAACCAAACCCTCTCAGGCAATTTAATCACTAAATATGAGCAATATTAGATCTCTTAATTTTGTTTTGTTTCTGTAAGGAGAAAAACATTTCTCCAAATGATCAAGATCTGTTGTACTACCACAGCAGGATATGAATGACTGCAAGAACATACACTGCATGTCTACACAACTCCATCAAACCCAATGCGGCAAAAATAGTCTTTTTTTCCTTCTTGATGGTCCTACAAGGTGATAATCTGGGAGCCACAAAAAGTTATATTCATTGTAGACATATAAGAATAGAATCTAAAGTAGAATTGAAAGTTTTAACCAGGGTTTCTGCCCCAAGCTGGAATCTGTCAAACTGGATTTTATTATGTAATATTTTCCTCAGAAAAGCATTGCTTTTTCCAGTGCAAATTAGAAAAAAAATTATCATCTGCAAAATGACTGATAGTTTATGCCTGTGCAGGCTGACTGTTGCTTGCCAGTGTTTTACTTCTACCATTGCTAAGACAAAGAAGACATCCGGGTGGACCAGGATCTATTCCTTCAGGATCATTCTACCTCACCAAGAACCTGAGAGCACCCCTTCTTATTACACTTGTTACTGTTCTGTATATGTCCTATCACTTAGCCTAAACAAACCTCCATGAAACTTTTGCAGGTAATAAAAGTTTTCTTGTATCACTATTTGGATTGGAAAAGTAAGGGTAACCTCTTGCAATCAGTATAGTCTATGTAGAGGTAAAATTTCCAACTATCAATAGAAACAGTCAGCATAGTACTTCTTGATAGCGGCTAATATTCCAGCAAGGTTATTTAATGAATGTTAATGAATGCATAATGAATTCAATGCATGTTTGCAACTGCTGCTGCAAAACACATTCAGGAATCTGTTTCTTTGTGTTTTTCATTGACTTCAAACTAGATACAATTCAACCACTTTTTTACAGAAGCTTATTACAAACTTGTCCAGAGCCACAAGCATTATTATTTTACATTATGTTTTGAGCAAAAGAGTAAGCTTTTTAAAAAATTAATACCTTAGACATTAAACCGTCTTGATAAAGAAAAATCTCCATGTTTATTCATTACCTTCATTATAGATTTGTTCTTATGTAAGTGTCTCCATTTGATATCTACAAAAGTGAAATTTAGTTTCAAATTTGGAGAAGTCAAACCTATTTATAGGCTTTTCTGTATGAATGTTAACTTTATATTGATGAAGAATGCACTCGTGTAGATCACCAGCTTCTTTTTCTAGACTGCCACCTTGCATAAACACTGTCTTCTATTTCTAGTGAACAGTTTTAGGATTGAACTGTGCTGTTCAGACAGAATTCACACAACAGAGTTAATGCATTTTGGACTGATCAGTTTGATGAAACTCATCAATGTGATGAGTTTATAGATGTCTTTGTTCTCTTGACATCTTTTCTACACGCTGTTTGGGTTTATGCAACTAAAGATGACTGAAGGTAACAGATTGTTCAAACAAACATGGGAGAAATGTCAATGAGTACTGAACTTGAGGAAAAGGATATTGATGGAGAGCTCTACTGAGCTTATTGCTTATTCATTGCACCAGATAATTTACACAGACATCCCATGGAGCATGGAAATGAGGGTTACCTTTATGTTATTGTTGTTGTTGTTAGAGAACTGGCAGTCTCCCACAGCTGCTTTGTAAATCAGTTCAGAGTTGAGACAGCCACCTAAACCATTTGAAAGGTTGGTGGTCATAGATAGTCAACCCATGCTACATCTGAGGAATAGGCACAGAGGAAGCTTGTAGCAGTTGGTTAGCATACAGGCTTCTCCAGCTGCACTGGTATTACAGATGAGAAATTAAGCCCTATCTGCTGACGTTTAGCCTCATAAAACTTGATTCTGTTTTGATTTCACTGATTCTTTGTGACCAGGACCTATAAAATCTAGCATAAAGGCTGTGGCAGTCTCAGGACTCAGTGTCCTACCATATTTGCCTGGCGCCTTCGTGCTTCATGATGCTGAAGTTCATGAAGCCCAGGCTTTGAGCCAAAAAAGGTTTGATTTCTATTTCAGCAGTTGCTACCTTTCAGGAAGCCCTATAACTGTTCCTACTGCCATTCTGGAGATAGTACTCATCAGAACTTCATTCTCACACTTTTCCTTACAGTGTATTTATGGTTGAAGTTCCCACTGCACCAGGCTCTGCTGAGGCAAGTGTCCGTGTATGAATGAAACAGACTTACATGTCCAGAAATTCTATTTGTTTTCTGTCTAAATACAGAACTGCTCCTGTTAGGCATCAGGCATCAGCAGCAATAAGATAAATAACACTCAGAAGAAATATCAACTATTGATTCTGAGACACTTTTCAATATTTCCTTATCAATGAAAGGTGCAAAGAATTACATATTTAGAAATGTGTAAAAGAAATCATAATCATATTCTGCATTCAGTGAAATGAAAGTCTGCTAAGGAGGCAGGGGTGAGGGAAACTGCTTTAAGATCTGGTTGCACTTCTTTAAGATCTGATTGCGCTTCTCATTATCTGACTCCAGTTTCACTTTGTGTGTAGTGTAATTCTTTCCTTCACTCTGTGTTGAGTCAGTTTTGCCAATTGACATTGATGGTTTCTCCCTGTCCTTATCTATCTTGACTCCTAAGCATCTTAATACATATTTTCTCCAGCATCCAACTGAAAAGGGGAGTGATAGACCAACTTTGGTGGGCGTCTGACCTCCAGCCAGGCCTAAACCACCACAACTTTCTAGAAATTACAGTAAGGAACCTATAGGAGTCCTCCAATAGCAATAATGTCTCATAACACTACTAGTGGTAGATTGCTACCTGTTAGCTTACCTGCGCATAAACATTCAACTAAAAAAAAATAAATCACAGCTTACTGAAAATTATGAACAAAAAATGTGCAGTTATTATCCTTACTATGTCACAAACATTATTATTATCCCATTGGATTTATGAGGGTGTATCCTTAAATGTAAAAATAAACAGCTAGCAAGTAGCTGTGACTTCAAATTTCAAGATTTTGTATGAAAACACTCACTTGATTAAAAAAAACCCGTAAAGCTTTTTAAGGAACAACAGGGAAAAAAAGCCCCAACTTCATCCCCTCCACGAAAACTGCCTGATGTTTTCTAGAAAGAATCTTTCAACTCACATGAGCATAAAAGCTACTAAAATGAGTATCATCACTGATAGATTTTTTTATTCCACAGCTTGGCCCATGATATTACAGTAAATAAGATGTGTGCCTCTATTAAATGATAGAAAGGGGAAAACTACATTGCATAAAGTTTTTCACCTACTTTCGTACCTGACTGAAGAAGTTTGCCAGCCTTGTAACTATATATTACATTCCTTTCTATTCTGAAAATGACTGCATATAAACTTTGTGTATATTTTTGCTATACACTTTTTAGCTAATTAAACTTACTTATGATATTGAAACATAAAGCATCAAAAAAATGCAGGTTTCCATATATTAATCTGTTTTTTTATCTTTGAAAGCCCCATTGAACCAATATGCGCTTTGGTCTACATTATAAGAAATTTTTCCTTCTTAACTATTGTAGAACTTTTTCCTTCTTAACTCAAATGCTGGTGGGCAGTGGAACAAGTCATTAATGATGACATTTTCTATGTTTAAGTCTCTCTACCTAGCAGACCTGCTAAAAGGAAAACTGAAACAGTCTCTGGTGTGCCTACTCTTGCATCTGAAGTACCAGCAAAAAGGTTTGGACTTCTGTTTACAGGCATCATGCACCTGGATGCAGGACTGGAGTTCAGTATCAACAGAAAGGAACTTGGGAAAAGGAGAGCAAGAAATAGGACAGAAGTGTTTTGTGACTTGGTACAGTCATACAGTAGAACCACTCACATATATATGAAGCAATGAGAGAAGGTGGCATAGCAAAAAAGGAGAGAAAATAGGGAAATTATCTGACCTAAACTCTTGCTCTATTCATCAAATTTAAGGTATTATTTCTACAATCATGAGTAACCTCTTGGACTAGACGGTGAAAACCGTACTCTCTAAATCAGTTTCAATCCACTGTTTCAGGCACCCTATTCTGTGCTATGCCAGAAAAAAAGTCTAGAATCAGGAAGAAATTATCTCCAGTATATTAACACCAGGTCTCAGAAACAGATTTCTAACTTCTATGCTAGACCTCAAGAGATAAAGGGGTTTTATGTGTTTATGAATAAGGATCAATGATTTCCCTTCAATCAAGCCTACAGCTTTGTTTGATTTCATTTTCTTGTGTTTTTATTGTGTGGTGTCTTGAGATGTTTGTTTGATAAAGTGCCCCATAAATGGGGATTTTTATTGTTATAGTCATTGCACTTCTTAGGTCCCAAACTATACATTGTTGCCATACTACCGTTTTAGACTGTCTGATTTTTCATAGCTGAGGAGGATTAATCAATCTTGTTGCTGTTGCTAGTGAGACCAATATATTTTCTAATTAATAGAGCAGTCTTTTGTAGAGTGTTAGGTTGGACTGGATGCCTAAACAGAGAGTTATTCTTTACACAGCTCTGCATTTAGTCCAATAACAATATCATATCAGTAAATAACAGAAACAAAGCTTCCCAAGAACAGTTCTGTTGCTTATCTTCTTAATTCAGCAAGCAGTCTAACTAATCCAAAAAACTACTCACAAATAAGCAAATCAAAGTGGTTCAATGACGGTCAGAGATAAATATTTATCCATCAGCGATAAATATTTTGTTTGCATTTCTTATATAGCAAAGAATACAACAGAATAGCTGCTAAAGACACCATTTGGTGCCTTTCTAAAATTAAACAGATTTCACAGTTGTCTTATTTCCTATCCTATCATCTTTATCTTATTTTCTTTAACTGTCACTGCCCTTCAGCCTTCAGTCCAAGTTCTATTAAACCATATAACACTATTAGAATACATTGCTACAGGGAGGTTAAAACAGCCCACTTGAAGTCCACTTTGGTAAAATAGAGCCTGGAATAAATGCCTATATATGCTAGAAAGTAGTCTGGGTCAAAATGTATCAGGACATGAATAGCACTGATAAAAAGTTCCGCAAATGTTGGTTGATCAAAATGATCAAGTAGTGCAATTTATATTAGTCATATAAATGCTTATTTTTACTTCAGACTTTAATGTGATCAAGGTTACCCTGGCATAAGTTCACAGAAATTCAGTTTAAATCAATGTAATAATAATAAAAAGACTTAAACCAAAGTAACAAAATAATTTGCTTATCTCTTCTACACATATATGCTAAATTAGATTGGCTCACTTGACTAATAAAAATACATTTTAGCGTTTTTTATTCTTGTATCTCAGTTGGTTCTGAAACACCATAGTGACCGAATCACAATCCTTTTCAGTTCACACATAATCCATACCATTTTGAAATATGTTCTCTATTTAGACTTTGGACCAGAGGATTGCTTCAACGGAGCTACAGAAATTCCTTCTGCCAATTCTCAACTTTTATTACAGGGGTCAAAAAACAGTTCCAAAATGAAACTGTTATTCCCAGTTCCCAAGTCAAATTTGCAGAATTGGCATTTAAAGTAAACATAGCTCATTTTGCTTGCAAACTGAGCACAACTGATGCGGCAAGATAATAAATATAAAGCCCCAAATGGCCTATAATGTAGCCACTTTCAGTGCTATACTACATAGGCAGTTAGAGTGTGAGCGAGCTACAACAGAAAGTGTTCTAACCACTGATGAGCTAGGAAAATATATGGATAAGCATAGATTAAATTATGGAAGTTTTTCACTGTTTTACTCAAGTGTCTTTTTTATATTGAAAATGTAAGTAAGCCAACCAAGAGAACATACACCTTGTGCATTAAATACAGTATGAAATTTGTAATTTTTCAACTTTGGTTCCTTTTGGCAAGAACTGGAGCTATTTTCATTCTTCAGCCATTTGGTCCCTTGTGCACATACTATCATCATGCTAATAACTGTACCTGCAATGCAACTCATTGCAATTCTGAGGTCTTTTATTTTGGTTAATGCACTTCCTTCAGACTCTTACAGCTGTTGGAATGGCAGATGTGTCCATGGCTTTGCTTTATATTAGGGAAGTCAACACCTCATGCCAGTGAACTCTGACATCTCGAGAACTATCTGGTCAGTTTTGCAGACTGCCAATGTGCACATTCCACAGTATGATCTTGCATAACATGGTTCCACAAAAAAAATGCAACTTTTTATGCATAATAAAACCACATTGCCACATCATGGACATTATTCTGTCTTTGCTAGTCACTTCTTTACTTGTTTCCTGATCAAAAGCATAAAAATAAAATCTATAATGCATCAACTTTTTGATGTAGAAGACAGATGGTTCTGCATATTATGCTGTGTTCAGTTGTCCCATTTCATCCTGAAATGGACTGAAACACAGGCAGTAAGACAACCACTTGTATCACACTAGTGTCTCTAGAAAGATTTTGAAAATCAAATTTTATAAAGTCGCTGCTATGAGCTGGATGCCTACAGATATCATCAATCTTTCTTAATAAGCTAATCATAACTCCTTCTACTAAAATACTTTTAACCACATAGTAGCTGTAATTTTCATTATATTTTTGACTGTTGCACTTGCAAGTCAGTATTAGTTTACATTTATAGCAACTCAGCATCCTGTGATAACAAAATTTAATAATCTGAAAGTAGTCACATTCACATTTTTCCTCATCTTCATCTTCCAGTTTAAACCTTCTAGAAATTGCTGTCATTAACTAAAAAAAAATATCCCCATGAAAATTGTATGTATTGTCCAATAATATCAATGCATAACATTCTTACCTACTAGCAGCAAGACAGTAGTAAAAAAATATACTAACAAAGTAGTGCATAGCACTCAACACCAACAAATAAAAAACAAAGAGGAAAGTGCTAAGTAGCAAAAATAACTGAGAAAAGAGATACTGAAATGCATTGCTCATTTAAGCATTTGCCTTATAAACAGAGCGAAGAGAAAGTAAATCCTTATAACCACCCCGTAGTCAGTACATAACTCACGCCACATGCCAAAGATAATTTACAGAACCACCAATAGCAGCCAATTAATACATCCTCATCTCATAAGATGACCAGTAGGATACCAAAGCTGGACAAACTAGTCCAGTATTTCAGTAACCTATCAGTGTTTCTGCTAGCTTCTGTTATCACCTGACAAAGCCTGTGCTTGCATTCATAGCTTGCTTTTCTTCAACCAGTACCGTACTTTCAGAATTGCACTGCTTAAAATTGCTTTGCAAATGTTTCTCCTGTACTGACTCTGAGCTGCACAACTGTTGCAGTCTACTTTTTTTTCCTATTTCGTTTGACCTGGGATCACAACAAGCAGACAAGTGCTTTCATTATAACATCGCCTTCTTCAAGAGATAGCTTTCATTATGATCTTCTAGTGTCTGTGGTGAAGCTTTTCATATGCAGGATCAAGTGAGTACAGACTGTAAAATTGTCAGGATTGTCGTATTAAAACAGCAGTAAAAAACTGACTTGGTAATTAAAGCCATATCGTCCTGCACAGATGGGGCACAGAACTCATCAGCAGATAGTAGGCAACAGTTTCAGAGAGAGCACAGCATTTGGGAAGTGTCTTGGCTGTATTACTTTTGCGAACTGAAAAAGCAAACTTAGTCATAGGAAATGGTGTGCTGTTGTTTCTGTTGTAGGTCCTGGGAAGCCTAGTGACAGACCAGGTGTCTATAGTATGATGCCATCTCAGGAACCAGAACATTAGTGCCTCTATAGTTACGTTATGTTTTCTAGTATCCAGCTGAACTATTCATTTTAATCCTGAGACTTTTCTTCTGAAGACATTTTCACGAAGAATCAGGGTATTATAATCAGGTATTTAAAGAAACATCATCCTTCTTGTAATTAGAAGTTATTGGCAAGTTTGCTTTTTCCTTTTTAATTTAAAATCAGCGTGTGTCATATATGATTTAACTTACATTTTCTATATCTTTGCTTCACTTGTTAAACCAGAACATCTTCTGGGCAACATTGATGGAATATCCAGGCTTTCATGATTCTGGGGTAGCAAAATATGCTACAATGCTCATGGAGACATACACTGACTGCATCTATAGTTTGCTGGCTCATGGGGAATTTGCTTCTAATGGTGATTTGTACAAGTTTCAGCAACCACAGAAGGACTAGTTAGAAGTAAAAATCCATGCCCTTACGGTAGTCCATAGAAATGGGGTAAGGTTATACAGCACAATTCTGTGAAAGGAGTGGGTAGACAGTAAATAATACACATAGGAAATCAATTTTTTCCTAACTAGGTACAAGAGATTTTTTTTCCACCTATTTTTTCCATCTCTGGATCAAACTCATTCTCCTTCTAGGAAAACACAACCATTCTTTCACAGCGTCTATCTGCTAGTCATGCTCCACTTAAAACCTGTCTTTATAAATGTCATGACAAATGAACTCAGGAATTTTGTTGGTGATCAGATAGTAGAGAATTAATTAAATAGAAATCATGACCATCACTCACAAAAATATTGCTTGTATGAAAATGTGAGTTGACTGATAAGACCAAACAGTGGTCATCTTGCTTGTATAGCACAAGTCTGTTGTACCAGAGGAAGTAATTTACACAGAGTACTGTATGATTACAAAATCATAGAATATTCTGAGTTGGAAGGGACCCATTAGGATCATCAAGTCCAACTCCTGGCTCCACACGGGGCCAGCCAAGTCAGAGTATGTGACTGACTGCATCATCCAGACGCTTCTTGAACTCAGTCAAGATCAGTGCTGTGACCACGCCCCTGGGGAGCCTGTTCCAGTGCCCGACCACCCTTTCAGTAAAGAACCTTTTCCTAACATCCAATCTAAACCTTCTCTTTCACAGCTTCATGACATTCCCTTGGGTACTGTCACTGGTCACCAAAGAGAGGAGATTGGCACCTTCCCCTTCCACCCCCCTCATCAGGAAGCCATAGACCACAATGAGATCTCCCCTCAGCCTCCTCTTCTACAGGCTGAACAAACCAAGGGACTTCAGCCTCTCCTAGTAAAGTTTTCCCTCTAGATCCTTCACTGTCCTTGTTGCCCTCCTCTGAACACTCCAATATTTTTGTGTCCCTCTTGTACTGTGGTGTCCAAATACTTAGCTGGACTAGCTCTATCTGAAAATGGCACTGGAAGTCAACTGGGGAGTGGGAGTCTCATTTAAAAGAAACCTGCACAGAAAGACAGATGTCGTTCCTTTGAAGAAAGGTGAGAAAGCCTTAGCAATACAGAAGTTGCATGGGAACTTCTATACAGGAAAAAAGGATCACACAAATCTTGTCCTCTGTCAGCACAGGAACAGCTCATTTACCTGCTAAAGTATTTTCTCTTGTTTGATGGCTTGAACTAGAAATCAATGAGCTCTGGCACAGCTTCCAAATTTAAGTAATATCGTTCCTGCCAGTTTGAGAGCATCTTGAGTTCAATATCTAAGGACACGATTACTGCATTTTGCCCTCAGTGGCCTAAAAGCCAGAGGAAGACAAGGCTGGGGGACGGCACCTGCACAGCTCTTCATTTGTATCCCCTCTTAACAGGCTGCCAAAGGGAATTTCTGCAACAGAGAAGGAAGAGGCTTCCCAAGCTCCATAAGACCAGCGGGTCAGGAAAGGCTTGGGAAGGGTAAGGCAGCATTGACATACTCTGCAGCTTTAATGTAAAGGCACAGACACTCAGTGACACATAAATGACAGGTAAATGGGTGTTAGCAAAGAATATGTAAAAGACATGGCACCCAAATTCCTGGCACCCCAATTTTTAATAGCAATGTTGTATATTTTAGAGAGATATCCCTATAGTCAAAAAGTCAAAAGGTAGTGTGGATTCTCAGCTGATGTTCATATTTATCACTTCTTAAAATATAAGTAAGGCTAACTGCAGAAATCACACATGTGGGCTGGAAGACAGCAAGATGTACAGCCATAGCAAGAGTGTGAAAACCCCTCACATTCAAACCCTGCAAGAGGTAGAAGCTGATGCTCCAAACTTGAATACTTTATATTATTTGATAAAAGCATCCTACAATAAATTAGAAGATAAATGAAAGGATTTAAGACACAGAATCATAGAATATACTGAGTTGGAAGGGACCCATAAGGATCATTAAGTCCAACCTATAGATCAGGCCCAACATTAATTCAGTGTAAATTTAGTATCCATACAATCACATAAGGTCTCACTTAACTTTTATTTTTACTGTATTTCCAAGAGTGGGACACGTGTTTAATATGCAAGTCTCTGAGAGACTTTGCATCCAAACTAGCATCTAAGCAATTACCTTTTAATCAGACATAGTGTTGACAATGCAATCATGTGGTAACATGTAATTACACGGCATAATATTGTATGCAGTATTTTGCACTACACCTTGCAAACTAAGTGCTACTATATTTTTCCTTAAACTGAATAAGACTCCAGAGATTCTAAACAATGCACTCAACCTGAAAACATGATTCTCACAGCTTTTTGTTGACATAAGTGAAATGCCCAGACAGGCCAATAAAAAAAAAAAAAAAAAAAAAAAAGGAAAAAAAAAGGTATATTCTACCTTCTCCACTCTCTTTTATTTAGGGTAGTATGAAGTGTCTTAAAGGAAGAGTTTGGAGACCAAGCTATATATCTGTATCTCCCCCCTGGGGCAGCTTCTCCAACCACTGCCAGCTAGAAGACCCGTGCTCTGCACAGGTAAAATTTAGCAATTCATCACGTCAAAGAATAAGGAGAACTTCTCTGACTCTGGGGATCGATCTTAACACCCAAGGGGCACAAGGGCAGGATATAAAGTCTCTGAGTTACTGTTAATGTTGCCTCCTAGTAATAAAGGCCATCCATTCCATCCACTATTGTTAAAATTCTCAACCTATTGTTTTTTCCTATGAGAAAGAACCCCCACTTCTGGGATGTCTGAGAAGTGACCTGACACATGTGAATAATAATAATAAATTCAAAAGTAAAAAACATTTACCACCAGCACCAAATACTTACAGGTTGTGGTTTAAAAAAAACCCCTACTTCTCCATAATTTTTGAATAAATGCTTGTTGCACTTCTAATTTCTAGAGTGCTCCAGACAGACAGTTTAAATTGATGGCTTGTTAGTGAGGACTGGCCCCTTTGTGAGATGTTTTCAGAATGATTGATTTACAATAAAGTGGCTCCTGGTGGGTGCACGCAGGTGGAACTGATTCAGATCGATTCCACAGAAGCTGACTAATCAGCTGTTTAAACTGGCAGAGTGCTCAATGACAGAAACAGTGCAGCTATCATTTTCTATCTAAGATTACAAATTAACTTGTACTGTTTATCCTGTATGCCATCAATATGGAGAGAAGCAGCTTAGAGGGAAGTGGGATTCCAGAATGATAGTATAAAGCCATCCCTGCAGATGTGCTTTCAAACATTGACAATAAAGGCAGAAGGGGAAATTTCATTGTATATTAATGAAACCAGTGGGGGACACCACCAAATGAGGAGGACTCCTTTAATTAATTAACTGGAGTAGGAAGTCAACAATATTTTTTAAGTGTGACCACAAAAGGATAAATCAATGGCAAAGTGGCCAAGAGTAAATGTGTACTGTTTCTTCCTCCCCTGTCCCATGTACTCCCACACACCTTACCATTCTGTCCCTCTCCACACGTACTATATGCACACCAGAGGAGAGACTGGTATTTCTAGAAATGATTAATGCTAGGTAATCAGCATTTCAGCCTCTACAGTCATAGCCCTGAAAGTGTCATTTTTACAACAAGATGAAAAACTCCATGGGGAACACAATGTATGTGGGTAAGTGAAAGGTGTCAGAGAGAATGTGGGTAAGTGAAAGGAGAATAGATATTCCCTGCCTCTGAGCTGATAACAAGAGCACGGGCATGAGCAGGGTGGGGGCTTAGCAAATAATTCTACCCGTCTCTCATCCATAATGTTTCCTTCGTACAACATCTCTCTGGCATTTGAAAAAAATGTGTGATTTTTTTTTTTAATCTTTACTCCCCTTCTTGCATAGCATACCCCATATGTTTATTACATTTAAAACTGCTGAAAAATACTAACCACGCCCCAATGCAAACAGCATTTCTTCTCTTATTCACATCAGGGGATAGAGAAGATGGTTTTAGCAAATTATTTTTAGGTAACCTAACAAAGAAGTTTCAGGCTTACCTGGAAAAATGAGGGAGTCAGAAAAAAGCTTCTCTGACCCAGTTCAGGTCTTAATCTCTCTGCAGAGCTGGACTAAAAGAGTGATAGTTGTAAACAATTTTGAGGTCCATTTTAGGTGCCTATTTATGGTCTGAGAACAGCTTATTCAAATTAAAAGCAGTCATAGAAAAGTGCTGCATTAACACCAGTGTTTACCTTAAAGAAACAGAGCGCTTAGCTACATCAGTCCTGTAAGTATTGGGATCATTGCCAATCTGACTTACTACTCACACATGTTTAAGGAGAGACCCCAAGATGTGTTATTTTGCTGTAATTTGTGAGATGCATAATGTACAGTGTTATTGTCATCTGCTTTCCTCTGTTATGAACATAGAAATTAAAATACTAAGCAGATACTAACATTGAATTTGGTGGCCTAGGAGGTAAATATTTTGACAGATGCACTGCTAAAGCTATGTTTTATTGCTACAGAAAGGAAAGTAAAACTTGATTGTCAGTACTAAGGGAAAACAACATATTACCTGCACTGATACATGCATGTGAAATGTCAAAAATAGTCAAGCATGTCTTTATCATGAAATAAGCTTGTGAAGGACAATACATTTCTGTCTAGAAAGGAGAATCAAAATAAAACTTTTGAACTGATCATCCACATCTCTAGATACTTGTTTCTAGATACTTGATTTAAGAGAAAGCAATCATTAGGTAGGATAATCAGGAAACCACATGCCACCTTTGGATGTGTCACATTAGTTTCTATGATCATCTGTTCTTCAGAAGATTAGCCTCTTGACCTTCACTGTTTTGGCCTTGAAAAGTGTTGAATTCCCAGCATACTGAAGTAAAATTTAGCTGCCTCACTGCTGGCTTCCTTTTGAGTCCTCAACCCTGACCCGAAGGGATCTTTTCTCACTCTCCATCTCCAGAGAGAAGAAATAATTCAGTGCTCCTGCAAACGTAGGCCTAGCTCTCTCCTGAGCAAACTGCCAAAGCCAGCTGAATTATATGTGCTGGTATTGTGATGTGGGCTGCTCACAGCAAATTGATCTGATAGCGTTGAAGTCATTTCACTTCAGACCCCAGGTTGATGTGCAGTCTCAGAGGTGAGATAAGTTACCTGGTTCTGAACTGAACAAGATATGTTTCTGCAAGATAAGATTGGCAATTCTAAAACAGCAGCTGCTTCGACAACCAAGCACAGACTTTGAGCATGATCTATTACACAGAGTTTGGTTCACATGTATGTAGTATGGAAACAGAGACAAACTTTAAATTTTGCTGCCTGAGTATCTGGGATTACTTTATATGGATGTATTCAAGTATTCTGGGATGATGACGTTATTTATTCTGGGTTTAGATGAGGACAACAGCAATTTCAAACTGTGCCAATGCATATTCCCAGTTTCAGTTTCCTTACATCCTTACATCTTTACATATTTTGGGTACTGATGATGTTACCTAGCTCCCACTTTGACTGTAGACCCTTCTCTGGAACGTCATTTAACTAATTTTTGACTGAACTAGGACATTTGGGAAAAGTTTTTTTTTTTTTTTTTTGCTAGGAAAAATCCATTGAGTCTGAGCAAATACTATTATTTTTTAAAAAAAATCAGTAAAAATTAATGTTCAGTGATTTTCGTTATATTTGTTTAGTTAGTCTGCATAGGTAAATCTGTTTGGACTGGAGCTGAAGTTGTAAAGAAAGTCAGCAACAGTGTAACTCCTACCAAACTTGTTTCTTATGGATATACTTGCAAAAGATCTCAGGCAGTTCTTTAGCCATGTTCTTGTCACACAAATGGACTCTTTTACTATAAATCATATTTTCTAATCCTTTAATTGTTTGTCTATCATTTCCTTTTACCTTCCCTAGTTTTTCAATTTTAATCTTAACTGACATCAAGTTCAGGCATGTATTCCAGAGGCTTCTGCATTAGTATACAGAGATTTTTGCCTGTATGTTCTCATTCAGTATTCCTCTTAAAGAAATTTCCCCTGTTGTTCTCAGTGTTTTTCATAAAACCTGTTGATCAGCACTATAATATGTTAATTTAATCAAGTTGCATACCAACAGAAACTTTATTTTGCCCAGGATCAGTATTGGTCCTGGCAGTATGTTTCATCCTCTTCGCCCTTTCTAGCACCCACCCTGACAAACTTCTAGCTCTCTGGAATTTCCACAATTTCAAAACCTATTGAAAAACAGTCTTTACTGTGCACAGGTCTTAGCTAGCTCTTTTTAAACATTTGGGCAGCAGAGAGAAATTTTCCAAATCTTTTACAATACACATATTATACACATAGAATCATAGGGGTTGGAAGGGACCTCGAGAGATCATCGGGTCTAACCCCCCTGCCAAAGCAGCTCCCTAGCTCATATTGTACAGATAGGTGTCCAGAAAAGTCTTGAATATCTCCAGAGATGGAGACTCCACCACCTCCCTGGGCAGCCTATTCCAGTGCTCTGTCGCCCTCACTGTGTAAAAGTTCTTCCGCATGTTGGTGCGGAACTTCCTATGTTCCTATGTTCCAACTTGCAGCCATTGTCCCCTTCTCCTGTCTCTACAGACCCCTGCATCCCACACTTAAGATATTTATAAACATTAATAAGGTCCCCCCTTAGTCTTCTTTTCTCTAGGCTGAACAGTCCCAGCTCACTCAGCCTTTCCTCATAAGGGAGATGCTCTAGGCCCTTAATCATCTTTGTAGCCCTCCTCTGGACTCTCTCAAGGAGATCCCTGTCCTTTTTATACCAGGGAGCCCAGAACTGGACACATTACTCCAGGTGGGGCCTGACCAGGGCAGAGTAGAGGGGGAGGATCACCTCTTTCAACCTGCTGGCCACAGTCCTCCTGATACACCCCAGGATCCCATTGGTTCTCTTAGCCACCAGGGCACACTGCTGGCTCATGGCCAACCTGTCATCAACCAGGACCCCCAGGTCCTTCTCCACAGAGCTCTTCTCCAGCAGGTCATCCCCCAGCCTGTACTGATACAAGTGGTTATTCCTTCCCAGGTGCAAGACTCTACACTTGCTTTTATTGAGCCTCATCTGGTTTCTCCCTGCCCAGCTCTCCAGCCTGTCTAGGTCTCTCTGGATGGCAACACAGTGTTCCTGCATGTCAGCCACTCCTCCCAGCTTTGTATCATCAGCGTACTTGCTGAGGTTGGATGCTATTCCCTCATCAAGGTCGTCAATGAAGATATTAAACAGGACTGCACCCAACACTGAGCCCCAGGGAACACCGCTAGTCACAGGTCTCCAGCCAGACTCTGCTCCACTGATCCCCCCGCTCTGAGCTTGGTCCGACAGCCAGTTCTCAACCCACCTCACTGTCCACTCATCTATCCCATGCTCTCTCAGCTTTGCTATCAGGATGTCATGGGAGACAGTATCAAAAGCCTTGCTGAAGTCAAGGTAGATGACATCCACTGCTCTCTCTCCATCCACTCAGCTGGCGATGAGATCATAGAAGGCTATGAGATTGGCCGAGCACGATCTCCCCTTGGTGAATCCATGTTGACTACTCCTCATGACCTTCTTCTCTTCCAATTGCTTGGAAATGGCATCCAGAACAAGCTGATCCATCACCTTTCCAGGGACAGAAGTGAGGCTGACTAGCCTATAGTTGCTGGGATCCACCGGAGTGACATTGGCTATCCTCCAATCCTCAGGCACTTCTCCTGTCCTCCAAGACCTGTTGAAGATGATAGAGAGCGGCTCAGCAATCACTTCCACCAGCTCCCTCAGGACACGTGGATACATCCCATCCTGGCCCATGGATTTGTGTGCATTAATCCCTTTGAGATGCTCCTGGACCACCCCCACCTCAACCTTCAAATGAAGCTCTTCATTTCCCAAACTCTTACTTTCATCCAGTGTCCATGGGTCCCGAGGGGCCTTTGAAGTGAAGACTGAAGCAAAGAAGGCATTCAGTATCTCCACCTTCTCAGCATCCCCCGTTACCAGGGCACCTGCCTCGTTCAGCAAGGGACCCACATTATCCCTGGTCATCCTCTTACTATTCACATATCTAAAAAAACCCTTTTTATTACCCTTTATGTCCGTTGCCAATTTCAATTCCAAGTGGGCTTTAGCCTTCCTAGTCGCGTCCCTACAGGCCCTAGTCGCGTCCCTACAGGCCCTGACCACATTCTTATATTCTTCCCAGCTGCTCAGACCCTTTTTCCGCAATTCAGACCTTCTGCTTCCCTTTGATTTTACTCATTAGCTCCCTGCTCATCCATGCAGGTCTTCTGCCTCTCTTTCCCGATTTCTTGCTCAAAGGGATGCACCGGTCCTGTGCTTGGAAGAAGCGCTGTTTGGATGCTAGCCAGCTCTCACAGGCTCCCATTCCTTCTAACAGCTCCTATTAGGTTGCAGAGGAGATCAAAGTTTGCTCTTCCAAAATTCTGGGTAGCTATCCTACTTTTTGGCTTGCTTCTTCCACTCAGGATCTTGAACTCAACCATTTCATGGTCACTTTGTCCCAAGCTGCTCCTGAGCTTCACTTCCCTAATGAGCCTGTCCTTGTTAGTGAAAACAAAGTCCAGCACCCGCCCTCCCCTTGTAGGCTCCTGCACCATCTGTAGCAGGAAATTGTCTTAAACATACTGCGGAAATTGTCTGGACTGCATACGACTGGCCATGTTGCTTGCCCAGCAAATATCTGTGCAATTGAAGTCCCCTATAAGGACCAGCGCCTGGGAAATGAATACTGATTGTAAATTAAATTAAGGCCATAAATGAGGGACCATTGACACTGATTTTATACAATAACATCTTCCCCATCATCTTATTAATATTTGCATCACACCTTTTTAAAAAATGCTGTGATATACCAGTACCAATGCAGTTGCATTGCCCTTTGCATATGTACTATGTATCAACAGAAGAAACAGGGACAGAATATGATACCTCCAGCAGTATCTATCCATCACAAATGAAAATGTGGTTCATTACTCTCTCTCCAGATTCATGGTCCTATTTTTGAATTAAAATACATCTTTGGTCACCGTCCCTAGTGCTACCACATTCTCTCGCAACCACTCTGATGCCCCGGGAAGTAAGAATCACAGGTATCCAAATAAAAGGATGACTGAAAGCATGAACATGTAAAAATAAGCCCCATCTCATTTGTTAGGAGCAGTTGTATGCTTTGAAACATGAATTGCAAATATATTTGAAGTCTCAGATTCTGTAATGCAAAAGCTCTAACTGCTGAAATTTTTCAGTTGCACACTCATTGAATATCTTTCAAAGTGAGGAAGAAGTCAACTGAAATCAAACTTCAATGAACATCTTCCTCACCAGATCTGGGCATGATCACGAAGCCAGTTCTGAGCTATCACAACCTGAGCTATGACCAGGTGCAATAAATCTATTTCTAAACTATCAAGTTTCACTATCAAAAAGTGAAATATTTTTTTTATGGTTCCAAATTGCACAAGAACAAGGCAGCACTAGTACTGCTAGTGTGCTGTGGCTTGGAGTTTCTCTTCACTTGTTGACAGCCCTTTATTTTGAAATTGAATTTCTATCAAAATAGTTGGAAACACATCATCACTTTCATATTTCACAGGTTTCTTTTTGTAGTTATCTGCTATTTGCTAAGGTAAAAATACTAAATGATGTCAGAGGAGTAAACAAAACTACATAATCACTGGAATCAGTGACCTATTTATGTACTCTGACAATGGGCCACTTTGAAGCTAGCAGAATCTTCCTTACCAAAACAGTTCCCATCTTAACTAGCCTCTGAACCTGTCACTCTCTGTAAAAGGCAGTTTTACAAAAGTAAAAATCCAAACAAAACACAATCCAGTAAAATTTCACGTTTGAAGAACTAGACTTTTCCCTCATATGTTTTGGCTGCTATCAGGAGAGTCACATTACCCTTCATTGTGCCTTCACAATTTTAGTCAAACTGCAAATCAAGTTCTAAAGTGAGAAATATGGTGACATTTCATCAGTCTTTCAGAAAGTTTCCCAAATCCAGTGTACAAAGGATAAGTAAAAAAATATACTTGAAAGTTTTCATACACAAATTGCAAGCCAGTGGTAAAAAATATAAAATAATGTACATTGCCTGGACATCATTTCAGAAGAAACTTAGCCTTTGAGAAGATGTCAGCATTAATGAGTTTTTTCTGTTGTTGGTAGTAAACTTATAATCATGTAAATAAGCTGTTAAAAATGGGCAAAACAGCTTTAGAATAAAGCCCTGTTCTTACAGACCTGCCATTAAACATTTTCTTTTCTATGTTTCTTTTTGCTTTGGTACATATACCTCCTTCAAGGTGCCAGATTGGCCAGGGTTCATAACCCTTACATGCTGTAAGATTCATCTGAGTAAGAAAAATTGGAGGAGAGAAAAAGTGTTTGCCATAAAGATTTCAGTGAATTTAGAAGTGTGTTTTAAAATGAAATGACAACAGCATCGGCCATTTGTGAGGAACAGGGTGAAAAGATGGATTCCTTTAGCAAAATTCACAGGGGAAACTATAAACTAGAGATAACTAAGACTTAGATAAAACAGTGCAAATGGTGATAACTGATGCAAACTCTGTTCCTCTAACATTTTGAGAAAGGTCTGGAAAAGCCAGCAATAATTAGTATGACATTGATTGTAACATATTAAAGGAACTGTACTTATGACCAATTGATCAAATATTAAATTTTTCATCGACAGAACTGTAAATCCTCAAACAATAACTGAACATTTATCTAAAATATTTTCACAATAAAGAAGAGCTTCTGGGACTTTCAGGGATGAGAAGATCTCGTGCTAGGAAGAGGAGGAGATACAACTTCATATCAAAAATAATTCTTTAGAAATGTATCAAGTGTTGGTCAGTCAATCATGAGTGGATTTTCAGTGTTGCTTTTAAACTTGAAATTGCATATGTACAGATTAATTGCCCATGGGCAAGAACTGAGGGAGTATTTTTTTTTGTCTTATTTAAAGGAAGACCAGATGTCTTCTGTATTCAAAAACTGTTGGTCAAATCAAACCTTTCATTTAATATTTCTCTGCTGTGTGTACAAAAGAGAAGAAAAGAGACAGTAAGTATGGAATTTTTATCAAAGATCTGCACTTCAGGGAACCAGCTTTAGATCTAAATCTAGTCAAGAATGCAATAGGGGTTTCTTCCCAGGTGGGAAACAGGATAATTAACATAATTCAGGGAAGAAAATTAATTGTGATAGATTAGAATATTTTATATCAAATGCAATTTTCTCATTGATTTTTGTACTTGAAACAGCTATAATACATTGAAGATAGGGAAGCATAATAATAATGATGACATTAATAGCACTCTAGTGTAAAGAATTATTAAGACTTAAATGTGATAGTTTTCAATAATGGTAGATCAACTGAGTTTGAGGCATATTCAGGGAAAGCTTCAAGCACTGATTTAATTTAGTTTTATACACAGAAAATTGGACTAATGTCATGTCACATCTATAGGCTTGAAAAGTAAGAAAATTGAAGAATTTTCTTTTTCTTCCCTCCCTGCCCCCTCCCATATTCCTTATAGTTAAATTGTTTCTGGGCAGTAATTTGTATTTGGTACTACCTTCCTATGGGAGACAGTCCTCCATGAAGTTCTCCAACGTGGGTCCTTTCTCATGGGGCTCCAGCTCCTCACCAGCTGCCCCAGCGTTGGTCACTTCTATGGGGTGCAGTCATAGAATCACAGAATGTGTCATAGTCTCTCTGGCCCAGACTACTCCAGACTGGTCCCCCATGGAGTCACAACCCCCCAGCAAACCTGCTCTGGCGTGGATCTGTCTGTCTTGCTCATTTCTGTGTCTTTATCTCCCCACAGGCTGCAAGTGCTGGCAGAGGCTTGCTCCAACCAGGTCACAACATCTTCCATATGTCTCCACCTGCTCCACTGTGGGGTCTCTGCTTCCTGTCCTCTTCCATGGGCTGCAGGGGAATCTCTCTCTCTAACATCTCAAGCAACTCCTCCCCTCCGTCCTTCTTCACTGACTTTGGGTTCTTACATCTTCTCACTCCCTTCTCTGATGGCAAAAAGCAGCTGATATAGCTATTTTTTTCCTCTTAAATGTGATTCACAGAGGCACTATGACCATTGCTGATGGGCTCAGCCTTGGTCAACAGTGAGTCTGGCCTTGAGCCAGATGATGTTTACTCTTTTGGGCCTAGGGAAAGCTTCTAGCTGCTTCTTGCAGAAGCCACCCCTGTAGCTCCCCCTCCTCCACCAGAACCCAGTCACACAAAACCACAAAACCAGGGATGCTGCTTTGTCAGCAAAAACAAGAAACACTATCTACCATCTACCAAACACTATTTTTATAGCAATTTAGTTATACTATACGAGCTTTAAGAGAAACAAGTAAACATAAACGGACCTTAAGATTGCCACAAAAGCCTGTCTTTTCTGACATGGGCCAACAAGAGCAGTATGAGCTACAAGACATGAAAATAAGCTGCCCAGTATTTGCTGCCTTACTTTATGTGAGAGAATAAATTCAGTTTACTTTGGTATGGAAGTGAAGTTATCCTAGTGTTAGATTTTTATGCCCATCAGCATCAATAAAAGAATGGAGAAAATATTCCCTCCCCACAGAAAGGGTAAGAGTCTGCATAAGACTGAGCACTACAGCAAAACACTTAGAGGAATAAAATCATGGTATATTACATTTTAGTCTTATTACTGGGGTGGTGGTGGGAGAATTTTCTTTGGGTTTATTTTTACAGTTATAAAATACATTGTTATATGTGATAGATAATGAATTATTATTTCACATTAAACTAATGCCAACACAATTCCCTTATATCTACTTCAAGCAATTTACTATTACAACTTGTGTTATTTCCCTAGCAAGACAGTAACAAATATGGTTTTTTAATGTGGTTATTGGGATACTAATAGTGAGGTTTAAACTATGGATAAACATGTGTTTTCTGCAGAATAATGGGTTTGGGGTTCCACTAAGCTCCTTACAGAGGGAGGAGGTTAATTTATCACTGACAGGCTATAGTAGTCATGGGCTCTAAAAAGGGGGGCTTTAGTGTACTGATGAAAGAAGTCACAAGGGCAGAATGGAACAAGCCTCTATGCTCAGTGGTTAAAGAATGCTAATCTGTGGGTACCAAAATAGACTGAACCATACCATGCACCTTGGGATGCTGTGAGGATGTAGCTTGCCTGTGTCTGCAGTATTCCTGATTCTGAAATGTACTGTCCAATTCTCACTGGTGCATTAGTCATACTGGAGTAATGAAGTCACATGCATACAACCTTTTCCCTGTGCAAAATATGATTTTGAGAAGGTTACAGGTACATTAAGTATTTGAGGAAGAGTCCTCAAATTACTATTAGATGAATTTCAGGTGACATCTGAGTTCTCTCTCTCACTGAGGGACGTTGTAGAGCTATGAAGGCTGAAATCTCACTGTCTCTGAAGTTACAGGAAGAAAACTTTGTACCAAGATAGTATTTGTAGCATAGTGAGACACATTTTAGGGGACACCCTCTGCATGTCAAGTGGAAAATCAACCCATATGTAAAATAGATGCAATTACAACTGAATGCAGACCTGAAAATAGACAGGTTGGGGTTTAACAGAGTTGAGCATGAGACCTACATTCTTAAAGTGCAGCAAGTATTTGATAACAAGGACAGCCCTGGATGTAGGCTATTGGAACTCTTCAAATTAGGAGTGTAATTCCCAGGGAATATTTTCCTCCTTGTGTGGGAACTTGCCAGAGTCTCTGCACAAGAGACAGCTGTGGCTAGGGGCTTGGCATACCTGACAGCAGGAGAAAGCTTTCCATTTTGGACAGTGTCTTCGTGATCCCATGCTGTGAGATCACACCCAGACTTTCCAGGAGCTGATGTGAGCTCAAACAGAAGGACGTTGAGGTCCTTGAGCAAGTGCAGAGAAGGGCAACCAGGCTGGTGAAGGGGCTGGAGGGTAAATCATATGAGGAATGGCTGAGGGAGCTGGGAATATTTAGCCTGGAGAAGAGGAGGCTGAGAGGAGACCTTATCACCACCTCCAACTACCTGAAGGGAGGTTGTAGAGAGGTGGGCGATGGTCTCTTCAGCCAGGTGACAGGTGATAGAACAAGGGGAAATGGCACGAAGCTGTGCCAGGGCAGGTTTAGATTGGATATTAGAAAAAAAAATTTACTGAAAGAGTTGTCAGGGCGTGGAACAGGCTGCCCAGGGAGGGGGTTGAGTCACCATCCTGGATGTGTTCAAAAAAAGGGTAGATGAGGTACTTAGGGATATGGTTTAGCTTAGGATAGGAATGGTTGGACTCGATGATCTTCAAAGGTCTCTTCCAACCTAGTTATTCTGTGATTCTGTGATTCTGTGAAACAGAGGTTAGAAAACCAGCCAGGCCCAGCTCTTTGGGTCAGTTCTTCAATTTCAGCTGTGAAGTTACAATTTCTACAATGCTCCAATTTCCACTATTACTTCCAACTTTAAATAACAGGTTCAGATACCAAGGGAGGACTGCAATATTTTAACTTAAAAGATGAATAGAAAACTGAGATTCTGAAAATGGATTCAGAAATCAGTCTTACGTACTAGTGTGATTAACAGCTTCCTGGAAAAGTACTGACCAATGTTTGAAACTTGTGATTTAATCGAGTGAAGAGAGGTTGAGGGATAAAATGTTCAACTATTTTTTAAAATAGGATATAGTTCATAAATTATGAATAATTAATATATGCTGTTTTGAAATAGAAAAGTTGCAATCTTTCCTCTTACTAGGTGTAAAAAAGAAGGCCTACACATTTCTTCACAGTATAAGGATGCGCCTGTATGACATCTCTATGTAAATAGCATTCGTTTGAAATATTGTAATACTTACAACTGCTTATACAGAATATTGCATTACAACCCCAAACCAAAAAAATGCACTGCTAAACATGTAAAAAAAATTAATCATATAATTAATGGGTGTATTGATTCACAGCAGTTGGCCAGAGAAATAAGGTGAGTAGTTTTCAAAGCTATTGTTCAGGCTATTGTATCAACATGAAATAACTTTAAGAAACAAAAAAGCACAGATATTATTAACTTAAATTACTTTAAACTATGTACTGAATGTGCAAGTGATATCTGTGAAAATTCATCTCATCTAATATAATCCATTTAAAATTAGCCAGCAACTGTAAGCGCGTTACCAAGTCTCCCTCCAAAACTGAGATATAAAGGAGGATATTGAGGACAATTAATTCTCCCTACCTCTTACACACCTCTTTCAGAAAGAGGTAAATTACCTTTTGAAAACTCTCCTTTCTTACAGGTGAAACCTGAACTTAGCTAAATAAGCACTTCACCTGTACAATGAATGGCACAAGAGTGGCATGCACTTATTTCATAATACTAGACAGGTATCGTGAACATTTCATTTTAAACTCCCACGATGTCAAAATTTCTATTTCGTACCCTATTGTTGCAACTTTTCCTAGGACAAAAAATATGATCCATAAGGCAAGAAAATAAACATCACCCTATTGTGCACAGTTAGAAATAATTTAAAAAAAATACTCTGGTTTGATACTGTAAATTTAAATGCTGTGGCATGTTTTCCCTACAAAGCAGGATCTAGCTAATTATTTGGATAACTACTTCAGTTACCTTCAAATATGTCTTCTGTTTCAGCTCATTTGATATGGACTTGTATGTGCTAGTTGGTATGGTTTAGTTCTACTTAAGAATGTTTATTTACTAAGAATATTAGTAGAAGTGACTGGGGTATTTTTTGCCACTTTTTTTTTTTTAAATAAGAAAAAAAATTCTGAAACGATTCCCCTGAAATTTAAATTAGCATTGAAATATGACCTTTTTAATATAAAACTCTGCGAGTATTTATGTTCCAAAATAAAATAAAACAAATCCCCACAATTGAACAAAAGATCAAATAAAAAAATCCCCTTGAAATTTACAATAGAATCATTAGATTTGACTCAAATCTATCTAGATTGAAGTATTACAACTCATGGAACTGAATGAATATTTATTTATATTTAGTCTTGGGTCAGTGCACGTGTATATCTATTTCCACTTCTGTTGCTATGAAGCCTCATGGAAGCTTGGAGACTCTAAGTGAGGCACAAAAATTCCAGATTCCATCTTGTAGGAGATATCACAGACATTCAGGAGAATTTTTATTTTATCACTCTTTAATATGACCTTTTATGACTGTTTGATACAGCCTTTTTGTTTTGAGTTTGTTTTTTCTTTTTTTTTTCCCAGCTATTATACTCAAAAATCTTGTTATGGCAAAAAGGCAATTTGCTTTGAATGTAAAGCCAGTGTAACTAAAATTATGACAGTCTAATTAAAGAATTACCGTTTGCTCAAATCCAACTATTACAGAAAAGTGTAGTAAAATAGAAGAAAATAAATAATATTATAGAATAAATCTTAATAATAATAATGATGTTAAAATTACTATATGCACTCCCTGTATCTACCCCTTTCTCTGCTATTATACTTACTCTTCCAGATCCTGAAGTTAAGGATTTATGTTAACAGGGTGTACTGCAGCAAGACGCTCATGTTCCCAGCTTCTTTAATAGAAGAAAGATGTTGACGGTAGATGGGTTTTATCCTCTTTGCTGTGAGAGGCCTGATATTATACTATTTTTTTTCCTCCTCATTCTAAGATTCACTTGGAGGACATTTTTTCCCCCTAAAATATTTTCACACCTTTCCTCATTGGCTAGAAACGTCATGTTTCATCTGAATTTAATACATACAATAATAAGAACTAAAAGAGAATTGTGCTTGGCCAAATTTAAAACAAATCAGAAAAATAATCACCCAGTTTTTAGATAAGCTGTTATGACCTAAAACAAACAGGCCAAAATAAGTCCAGAGAGGTCCTGACAAGTCCTGAGAAGGCCTATGTTGTGAACTTAACACAAAGCTTGTGGTCTGTAACAAGCAAGGCCAACACAATATTTACTGAGCTACAGTTTTTAACTTCTAACAAAAAAGTAAAGGAAAACCTAACAAGCAAAGAAACTAATTTGGAGATATTTAAATACAGTAGGAGAAAAAAAAGTCCACTGGAAATTTCACCAACTATCAAGACCTTTGTTTATGCAGTACCCTTGCCAGCTAAAACATTTCATACAAATTGTAAAAGCAATGAAATAAAATGAGACATCTTACAACACCTACTGCCTACTCCCACTTAGAAATGCTCCATCTCCCTGAAATAGCACTGATATCTGTAATCTGTTCCAGTAGAAAACACTGGCATTCCACATCCACCTTTCTTTAAAGGATATATATCCTGAACCACTCCCCACCAGCTTGAACTGACTAAATTCCTTCCTACTACACTTTTTTACAAACAAGGTTGAAAAAAAATTCATTCTCTTTAGACTTGGGGAGGATTGCATGGTCTTGAGGTTGGTGAAGGTCTTCTGAGAAACAAAAGCAATGGAAGACCTATCAATGAGCGGAAGAGAGGAAAAAAAGGCTCATTAACTCAGAAAGTTGACATAGATCCAAATAGGGGCTGCACTTTGTAGAAGCCATTCATCATACCAAATCTCTCAATCTTCCATCTGCTAACTATGTGAGACTCCGTTATGAAAACTAGTGTTTCTTCATGACAATTACTTAACCTTGTAAAGCTCCTTCATTAGCAATTATGAGGTTAGAATATGATTAGGATATCCAAGGAAGAGATTATGTTTTTAATTATAAAACTTTAGGGAGTGAAATATCTTGCTAATAATAGTCACTATTAGTTCAAATAATTTTTAATAAAGCAAACTTTAATGAATTCTGAACATACAGGAAACATGAAGAGTATTACTCATTTGTAATGTAAACGTTTTTAGATTAGCAGATTCATAGGCAAATTCTCATAAAGAATCTTTCACAATGAGCAAATACTGTAAATTCATCAATATTAATAGAACATATACCTTAATAAGTAGGGTGCCTGAAGAGCATGTTAGTGGGATGATCCACTTTAGCTGTGGAATTGCAAAAATATTTCCATTATTCATAATCTTTTCTAAGGCACATTTTTCAAGCATAGACTCTGTTATCTCACATCTAACTTCATCTTATGGTGTCTTTTACATACCTGATTCTCAAAGGTTATAAGAAATCTGCAGATTTTTATCTCATTTCCAAGGAGGCATAATCTCGTTCTTGGCGTGGCTTCAATTGGCTAAATTTGCTACATGACTGTCTTAATGATTCAGGGCTGCATTTAATGTGTGTTTCAGAATGTATTTGAAAAACACTTTAATTTTATACATATCCTGTAAATCCATAAACCAGCATGATATAAAATTCCTAACAAACTCATTAATGAAAATTTAAATATGCATGTGTTATGTGGGTTTCAGTTAATTATATAGCAATATTGTCTCATATACACCTTAATTAAATTAACTATTGATTAGTGCACTTTCCACTGATATTTCATTAACACACAATAACTGTCTCATTATATCTGGATGAAGTTTTAATTAAGTGTGGCTGGAAGTGAAAAGTTAAGGAAACAAATTCAACAGCAGAATTGTTTTAAATTCAAGTAACTGAGTAAGCATGTTAACTGCATTTAAAAAGAAGAATAAGCCATGAAACTCCTTTGGCAGTTGAAAGTAATTGATTTAATAAAGGTAATAATTTTTAAAAGATTATAGTTTTAACATTAGCAAGAGTAAATTTGTCTATGTGGAAAAGTAGGAGAAATCTTGAAATATTATTGTTATACTTGTAAGATTATGTCCTTGGGTTATTTCAGGCAGAATCTCTTATATTTAAAGCAGCATCATAGATTTCTAAATATGTCATTATGACTGTTTATTTTCACAGCGATTAGCTATGAGTTATTTCAATAGGTTGACTCTCTAATTCTCACATGATCTGGCAAATAATTCACAGTACTTTTATGTTGTCATTAACTGTCAAATTTCTTGAGTTAAATATGAGCCCTGTCACTTGAAAGTCAGAAAGCTGCTTCTAAATTTCTCAATTTCATTAGCAATTGATTCAAATCACTTCCATAAAAAAGCCTGGATTGACATATGAATTGCAGTGGTACCACAGTTTAGTGATTAATTAAGCAGGCTATCAGGCTCACATTCAGCTATTTATTAATCTTAAAATTCTTGCTTCATTATACCAGGGCTTTCTAATTATTACATATAATTACTGTATTTATCTTTTGTGAGTTTTGAAAAAATTTTGGGAAAAAAACCTAACTGTTTCTGATCAGCAAAGCTGTAACATCAATAACACTAATCTATATACAGATCTGAAACAGTGTTAGAACAAAATGGACTGTGAAAGGAACTGCCAACATAAAAGTATGCATTTCTTTAAAAAAATGGAAAGTAATGTCAGCATGTGATGTTCAAGGCATATACAATGCAATGGTACAGTTTATACATTAAAGCACATGCTTTGAGCTTGACTCTATATTCTTCATGATAAGATACATAATTTGAAAGTAGACAAACAAACATAAACACCCTTCTGTTGTCTTTGCCAGTAAAGTAAATTGGGTGAAAGACAGACTTAGTGCTCAACCACAAAAAGCCATAAACAGAATATAATAAAAACCAGAGTAGCTTGATGATTTAATAGCAACTCATTGACTTGAAAATAAAGTTAGCTTCCAAGTCTTTGAATAATATAGCCTTTCTGGTTTTTGAAGAGGGGATCAATAAATGTAATAACTCTACACATGAATTCTTTCAACTTCCCTTTTTTAAAAGGATGACAGTGACTCATCTTAATGTTGAGAGATTAGTTTGTATTGTCTCCTTTATTCAAGAAAGTATCTACAAGAAGACAGGTTCCAGAATTCCCCTTTGCTAATGCTCTGTTCCAGCAGGATTCTCCTAATAATGTCATTGATGTTACTGGCTGATTTTATATATTACTTAAATTTCTCCAGATGAAAACAAAATTGATCTTGCAGGTGCCAGCCTCAAGGAAAAGCTTAATCAAAAGTTGCAATTAACAATGACGCTCAAATATTTAATCTTCTCTTCATGGTGTTTACAGAAATGCTTTTAATTTCAGGCTAGGTGCTTGTGAAAAAGAAAAATAAGCTAGAGTTTTCAGCCAGCTGAAAAAACTTCAAATATGCTTTTAAGTGCAAGACATGGTTATACCCTAAACATCAGGTATAGCAAGTCTTCAGATGATTTTTGGATGCTTAGGATCTGTGTGAATTAATGACATCTCTTGCCATTCTGAAATTAAATGAGTCCTAGTAGAATCATAATTCTATGATAAGAGTGCTATGATTCTATGATGCTATGATTCTAATCATTATCTTAATATGCTGAAATTATGCACAGATAATTTCTTTTTCGTGGTAGATCTGGACAAATGAAACCAAGCATGTATCTTATAGATGAGTTGAGCAGTTTCCTATGACCAACTTCTATTAGGGAAGTATACAAATCAACAAAGCTTGGTTATGCTTTTTGTGGCTTTTCCCCCTCCATTTTTGAGTTTCTTAGCCAATATTTGTGATATATTCAGTTAAGTATTCCACAAAAGGAGTTCTTGGTTAAACAGGCCACAATCTCTAGACCCAGGTTAGTTCTTCTAAAATTGGCATGATGAGTATGTTACATCACACACATGCTCATCTCCTGGTAACTGCTGAGCCTACTAAGCAGTAACAATGCCCCAGAGTTAGTTTGAGCACTAGACCTGCAACTCTAAGACCCACGTTCAGCTTGCCAGAGTATTGCACTAGATGCTGTGCAAATATGGCACAAGACAACCTTTCCACTTGGTGATTTAAAATGCACAGGGAAACACCAGAGAGTATGGATGAAGGAAACATGCAAACAAGTGTCTTAACATATGTTTACTTCAAGATGAAGTATATTCTCTGAGTAGTGCAGGAAGCTGTGTTTTTCTGCACTACAGCTACATAGGCTGGAATCACCAATTTTCACATAGGCTAACACAGAACTGTAAGACAATAGCTAGGTTCTGTAAAATCTTGAAGCCAAATTCAAGGTAGTGACCCAGAGGTGAAATACTCTATATGCCTTTATGTGTCCACTGTTGCATTAGTGCTCAAGTGAGACTCACTCCTCATATGACTATAAATTCCATAGAGCATTCTTAGTAAAGCACTCAAAAACAAACAAAAAAAAGGTAAGCATAAAACATTTGTTAGCTACAATTAACATTATTCTAGAAAAGAAAATAAAAATCTTAATATTTACAGAGCAATCAAAGCATTTAATCTCATGAAGACAGACAATACTGGTGTTTGAATTGAAGCTTTATTCAGATGCTGCAATCAAAATGCAGGTCTATGCTACGCTCATCATAAACCTATTCTAAAACATAGTCTTCACTTTATGAAACTGTGCAATCTCAAAAGGATGTCTTCAAAACATGGAATGCCCATATGACCCAGGGCCATATGGGCATTCCATTCCATGATATAATTCTAGAGGTCTTTGAAAATGCCTGCCTAAATAGACCAATATGGAATGAGAGATGCTGAGAACTAAAGCAGCAGGTCCACAACAGGTCATAGCTGAATCAACAGAACTTAATCCCAGTAACAGTCCAGAGTACTAACTTCTGAAATTGGATTTTATTTTTTTTTTTTAATCAAGTGCCAGGGATGTGTAAGAACAAAATTTCTTTAAACTTCTAGTACCAGTTATGCTCCTAAATGCCTTAAGCACATTTGAAAGTTCCACTCTGGACTATTCTGTCCATTGGCCACTCTAAAAAAACCACCACAAGTGGTTTACTAACTATAAGCAAGTTGAATTTCAGCTTTTCACCTTAAAAATCCTTCTTGAGAGAACAAATTGATTTTGTGAATTATTGGGTTTAAGCTCATGAGGAGCACAGTTATAAGTTCCCAGCAGCTCGAGGATCTGAACAGTTAATAAGGCCATACCCAGCCAACTTACCTGCTCAGGACTTCAAGTCCCAGGGCAGCCGGGATTTCTTTCTGTACTGTTCTTTGAGCAGAGCTGGCAAGGCTGCAGTCAACTGGATGTCTCAGCACTTGCGGTCACTTTACCCTTCCAGCTATCTGGCTGACGCAGCTTTACATACTTTTATCATTTCTCGACCACTGATGGAGTCATGCTCACAGTGGAATAGATTTCCCCATCTGCCATGACTGTAGCTTCTTTGGAAAACCTTTTAAAAGCCTACAATTTTCAAGACATTACTTTTATTGAAATGGAGATACTGAATCAATGTATCTTTTCACAAACAGAAATGTTCACTCCGACTTTTTTACTTCTCTTAAGTGTTAGCCAGTTAATTTATAGCCTCAAAGAAAACAAAGAAAGAAATTGAGGCACACATAATTTATAATTATCATTATTTTATTTGCTTGAAAGCAAAAGGTATAAATTCATACTATTCAAAATGTTACAAATAACTACATGTGGTTACCTTCAGGTATCAAAAAATAGTGCCATTGCCTCCAAGTTCGTCATTTTCACCAAACACCTCCCATGAGAACTAATACAGTAGTTTCATTTAATTGGTATATATACATTATATATGAAAAGGCTGAGGTACTGAATGAGTTCTTTGCCTCGGTCTTCTCTGGCAGCCAGGATTCTCATAATTCTCAAGTCCCAGAACCTTGCATCCCTGGACCTCTAGGTGGGAACTGGGGGACTAAATCCCCACACACTGTAAGGGCAAAGCAAGTCAGACACTGCCTCATGAGACTGAATGTCTACAAATCTATGAGGCTGGTTGACATGCATCCCAAGGTCCTGAAGGAGCTGGCTGATGTGGTTACTGAGCTGGTCTCCATCATATCTGAAAAGTCATGGCTGTCAGGAGAGGTCCCTGGGGACTGGAAAAAAGTCACGTCACTCCCATTTATAAGAAAGGGAGCAAGGAAGACCCAGGGAATTACAGGCCGATGAGCCTCACCTCTGTGCCTGGGAAGATCATGGATCAGATCCTCCTGGATGGCATGTTGGAGCACATGAGGGATGAGTGCGTGATCCTGGACAGCCAGCACAGGTTCACCAAGGCAAAGTCATGCCTTACCAATCTGGTGACCTTCTATGATGGAGTGACAGCATCGGTGGATAAAGGGAAGACAACCAATGTCATCTACCGGGACTTGTGCAAAGCCTTTGATACAGTGCCCCACCACATCCTTATCTCTATATTGGAAAGATGTGGATTTGATGTGTGGACCATCCAGTGGATAAGAAACTAGTTGAAAGAGCGTAGACAAAGGTGGTAGTCAATGGGTCTATGTCCAGGTGGAGTACGGTGACAAGCGGGGTCCCCCAGGGGTCTGTCTTGGGACCGGTGCTCTTTAACATCTTTATCAATGACATCAATGATGGAATTGAGTGCACCAGGTTTGCAGATGACACCAAGCTGAGTGGTGTGGTTGACACAACAGAAGGAAAGCAAGCCATCCAGAGGGATCTTGAGAGGCTGGAAAGGTGGGCCCGGGTGAACCTAATGAGGTTCAACACTGCAAAGTGTAAGGTGTTGCACTCGGGCCGGAAGAATTCCAGACATAGATACAGACTGGGAGAAGAGCTCCTTGAGAGTAGCCCTGCTGAGAAGGACCTGGGTGTCGTGGTGGATGAGAAACTTAACATGAGCCAGTAGGGTGCTCTTGAGGCTCACAAGGCCAATGGGATCCTGGGCTCCATCAGGAGAGGGGTGGCCAGCAGGGACAGGGAGGTGATTGTCCCTCCCTACTCTGCCCTCCTGAGGCCCCATCTGGAGTCCTGTGTCCAGGTCTGGGGCCCACAATACAAGAAAGATGTAGAACTGTTGGAGAGGGTTCAGAGGAGGGCCACAAAAATGATTAAAGGGCTGGAGCACCTCCCCTACAAAGAGAGGCTGAGGGAGCTGGGCTTGTTCAGCCTAGAGAAGAGAAGGCTGTGGGGGCACCTCATTGCAGCCTTCCAGTACCTGAAGGGAGCATAGAAACAGAAGAGGAATCATCTTTTCAAAAGGGTAGACAATGGCAGGACAAGGGGGAACAGATTAAAACTAAAGGAAGGAAGGTTTAAATTAGATATTAGGGGGAAGTTTTTTACAGAGTGGTGAGGTGCTGGAACAGGCTGCCCAGTAAGGTGGTGGGTGCCCCATCCCTGGCGGTGTTCAAGGCCAGATTGGATGGGGCCCTGGGCAACCTTGTGTAGATCCAGGTCTGGAGGTTGGTGGCCCTGCCTGTGGCACGGGGGCTGGGACTCTATGATCCTTGGGGTCCCTTCCAACCCATACCATTCTATGATTCTATGATTATTCGTAGGGCATAGCTTTGTGATAATTCTGGCATTCATTAGAGGGGAAGGAGCAGTGGGCTTTCAGAACACACAATATTGGCCCTAACTTAGAGCATCTTTCAAAACATGAAAAATTACAGGAGTTGTAATAGAGAACAAACTGCAAATCTGTTAGGAAAGGATGATAAAGGACGGATTCATTACTTACAGTAGAAACAAACTTCCAAAAGTAATGAAAGTGCAGTATCAAGCTCCAGTATGGCTTACAACTTTCTAGGACTCACATTTATTAGGTGCTTATGCCTCAAATGGAATACTTGGTAAGGCATGAGCATAATGATCCCATCAGTGTATCATCTTTCTTCTCGCGTCACTTTTAACCATGGAGAGCTTCAGAGATGTTGGTAGGGCATCAACATAGGCTCTGCCTGTTGCCAGCTGGAGAGACTGCCAACCACTGTAAAAAACACGAAGTTTCTCAGCCTCTTTATTCTTCTACAATAATGTAAATGTATCAGAAAAAAGGACCAAGAAATGTCCTGTAAATCATACCATCTCTGCTTGACTTTTTTTTTTTAAAGAAATCAATATTTTAGCATGGCAGACACCCAGAAATTGAAATTATAGTACCATAAAAACCATCTATCCTTGAAGAAGCATTGGTAAATTGATTGAAAGTAAAGACGAAACAAGATTGAGACTAGATACGACTTTAATGCCTTATGTATCAAAAACCCTCCAATAATTCTGTTTGACTCAATATTTGTTTAAATAAATGACAATGGATTCTCTTAAGCTTTGAGAAATCACATTCATGAACTCCAACTACTGCAAAGTAAATGGTTGGGTTTTTTCCTCTTATTTAAAATACAATATTTCACAGTCCTTTACACAAACTTGCCATGAATATTTTACTGTATGATTTTACACCTATCATGGACACAAGATCTACCTAGGAAAATGCAAGATTAATGCATACCTGCATGCCTTATTCAAAGACATTTTAAATGAGTCTGCAACTGGCACACAATGATCAAACACAAGTAAAACTTGAACTCAGTCTGGTTGTCATAAGAAGGCATTAATAATGAAATACATTCTGCATTCCAATATAAACATATATTTAGATCACAGATGGTAATCGTCTTAACTGTTACAGTCAATTGAGTGAATAATGCAATCTATAAGAGGGTTCACAGATGAAATGGAATTTGTAGTTGTTAATTTTTACTAAGAAGTCAAAGAAGACTTGCATGTCAAAAATATGCAATAAAAATGACTTCTCATATTTCCTCTCAGTATTAATTCATGTTCACATAATGAAATAGAAAAACATGTGTTTGGTTTAAATGGGGGAAGGGAATGAGGGGAAGTGATTTGAAGTCAGAGTGTGCATCAAGAGTTATGAGATACACATTCTCATCAGTGTTGTAAAACAGACTTAGCTCTATTTACTGCCACTGTCAGGACAATCAATAAATAACATTTTCCATGACACAATGCGATGAACTGCATGCTGCTGTATCAGCAATGGCTTTTTTCCCTTTCCTTACTGACAGGTGTACCACTCTCTGCTATGTGGTAGAATACATAGAAAAATTTTAAAGGCTGCTGCATCTCAACAGAAGACAGGAAAAGTCCATCACAAAACAATAAGAAAGTACCTGTTCTCGAGATTGTGCGGTTCATAGACATAGCCAAAGTTACAAATGTATTCTCTTGCCACAAAAAAAAAAATCAAAGTCCTGCCAAAATACATTAGTAAAACTACAACTAGTTAATCTAAGCAAGTTTCTTCTTAAGAAATCCTGAATTTTAAAAGATATTTAAAGTATTCTCAAAAAGAAACTTTGAAGAAACTTTGAAAGAATCTTGCAAAAGGATGGAGTAAGACAACATCACAAATTTTGCAATTTCTCAAAATCATGCACGCAAAGATAGCAACACAAATATGGATCAAAACAATACAAACTTGATTTTGAGTTTGATGTGCCTATTAGTTGTTCACAATGACATGAGAGGGGAAAGTCAAGTCAGGAATTCTGCCACTTAGAATTATACCAACTCTTGGTTTCAAAAAGAGATACAGCAGACCATTGGCAACTTGAAAGTTTATTCTATCAAGAATACTTTGAGGCTTCCTGCTTTGAAGATGTAAAGGTACCATGTATTAAAGAGTTACCTTAAGGTGAGGAAGCACATTCGCTGCCCTTCTCTGTAGCCACAGCTGTGGATGTTCTGCTAAACCCACAATACATTATCACTTGCCCTCCATCACCCAGGACCCTGAACTACCTCACACCAGCTGGTAACTACCCCAGCGCAACTGCTGTTAGATGAGTGCACTCCTGTTTACTTTCTGGACACCTGCTGGCATGGTCAAGCCTTAGGTTTAAATAAAGTGATGTGTCCTGCTGTAAGAAAATCAACAGTGTATTCACCAGAATAGCATATAAAAAGTGCCTTAAAGGCATGAGCTGAGCTGAAGTTCATATTCTGGAAGCAAAGTTCAACGTAAGATCTTGTAATTAAATACATGGAAAAATGTAACTAAGGGAAAATATCAAGTGTACTAAAGGAATGAATAAACATGGGGGCTAAAAAAGAGCATAATTTTCAGTAAAGAGGCAAAAAGAAAGCTCTGTAAAGTAATGCTTTTTTATTGCCACACACTGCTATGGAAGGATACTGCATGCCGCCAAAAGATCCAAGGAGACAAAGGTCTGTTCCCTATGTCTGCCTAAAACAACTTCCCATAATGCTAATTATGGCAGAGCCACAAACAATAATTTATTTATATGATCTCCTTAAAATCAAACAAACAAAAAATCCCAGCTCACTGTCCAACTCCCCTTAGCTAAACAAATGCTTTAAGTATGCCAGCAAAGTTACATTTTCAATGAAATATTCAGAGGAATAATTACTTGTATTCTTACTCTCCAGGAGCTCCACCTAACTGCTAACAGATTTATACTTTCCCAATTGCATTCAACAGAAACATCTTTGGGAAATTCTTATTTTCTGTGACTAGTAAATGAAGTGCAATTAATATAGAATAATAATAATAAAAGCCTAAAGAAAATATTTGGAAGAGCCAAGGCTGCTTTGTGCTGCACAATAGGATGCCCACATATGAAGTATTGTATGTTTTTGCCTCATCAGAAGTACAATAGGGTAGAATTTAAAAGATCCAGAAAAAGGAAATAGAGCTTTTGAGAAGCCTGATGGAACATCTATTGAATACTGGCAACATTCATAGTTATTCAGCTTAGAAAAGTTGGACAGCTAGAGGATACTTGATTACAAACAGCAAAATGAAAACTGATCAGACTTCAGTTTGAGAATATTTTGTGCTCTGCTATGAGAAACAAAAGGAACCATCATAAAACAAAACTCAGAAACAATTACATCAGATACTTTGTACACAACACACAGCTGGAATGATCTTTATATCTCATTTATTGTGAAATATTGATAAAAATTTAATCTTAGTATACAGAATGTTTTTATGCTACCAGACTGGCAATTAGAACTTCTGATTGAAAACGTGGAGGTACCTTTTCAGGATGCAAGTATATTCTCATCAGGAGTGAAAAAATCCACCAGATATCTAGTGACTATTGAAGTTTCACCTTAAAAAAGATTGTTACAGTAGTTGGCCAGCAGCAAGCAGCTGTTCAAATTAGGACCAGTCATTGAAGTAAACGGAAATTCTGGCACACTGCAAGATAGATTTATTTTGGAAAGCATCTGTTATCTTCTGTGTGACTTCATGTTGAATATTCTATCACTGTGAAATTACGTATTACAGGAAAAATAGTCATCTCAGATGGCCACTGAAATGGCAATAATTAGTCCACTGCCATGCAAGTAAACCTTATTAATGATTCTACATTTACAAGTTCTTTGTACAATCTGGTTTTGACTGTATAAACTTAGCTTCTAAAAGTCTGACTGCAGATGTGGTCTAACATATATAAGAAATACCTTAATATCTAGCAGCGTATTTTCTAATCTCACCAGTTTTATAGGAGCACAAAACTAGCACATCTTGTGGATGATCATGCTTTAAAAGTGCACCAGGGTAGATGGAACAGCACCACAAATTCATGGCGTAACAACAGTCTTCTAAGACTATTTAAGGTAGAGCAGACCTTTATAACAGCTGAGACATGGCAAATGAAACACACACTAAATACAAGGGCTGACTCATGTCTCTCAATAAAACAAAACCAAAAAAACCCTTTTTTAATACACAAACACTTTTTTGAACAGTGGGCTGAGGGAATATGTTTGTATGTTTGCTATTCATGCTCAGCTGAGACATGTTCACAGCTTGATGGTAGGAAGAATCATCTCATCTTCCAGTCTGATTCAGATGCAAGGCAGCAGCTGGTCTACCTGCTGTTTGCCTTACTTTGCGTGTAGTGTCAAGTTATCTTTTTGTGAGCCTAGCCTTCAAGTTCAAACTAGTGCTTTTTTATATAATTTTAAACTGTAGCAACAGCAAGATTGTATGAAGGGCACAAATATCACAATAGAATAACAAAGCTTGATGGACAACTTTTGCTTTTTTCCCGGGCCTTGCCTCTACTCGGCAGATCCATCCTGAAGTTTCAGTTGTTAGCTTTTGCAGATAATTTATGAATTATGGAGTTCTAAAAGATTAGTGCTTGGCTGTCACAGCCTAGTCTTTCCACACAATGCTAGTTGTAAAACTACTGGCTATAAAATTGCAGCAGAAATATGGTGATTCCAAATCTATGTATTCTAGTCAAACATAGGAACCAACTCTCCAAGAATGGGTTTAATGAGTAAAGTAAAAGAATTTATTCATTAGTCGGATAAATTTGGTTTAGATTCTGACAAAGTCCTTTAATATTCTAGGGTAGAACCATGCCACCTAAAAGTAGTCCCAGGGCCAACCCCAATTCCACTGGCTGGTTTAAATGGTAGATAACCCCTTTCCTTGTCCCTCTGACTATCATGTTCTAATGAGGATCATCTTTTAAGCCTACCAGGAAAAAGTGGAGAAGGCTTTAAAGATGTAGAATACAGTTTTACTATTAAGATTTGGATTTTAAAATTAGTCTCTAACTACAACTATTTTGCAGGAGTCACCAACAGTTGTGCACATTACTTAAAGAAAAAAAAAACCCAAAACATCCATACTAAAGAGGCCTTGTTGAAAAAGATAAAAATTTTCTTAGAAGGACAAAAGGCCAACATTCTAGGGAAAAAACTGTCATATACAGGGTTGTAACCTTTGCAGTGTAAAACCTAAGAACTTGGTTTGATTGGGGAGGAGTCTTTAAAGAATATATAGAATGTTTACCACTTGAGTAGCAACTCTGAACAGGCTGCATAAAAAAAGATTGATAAATGTCTGTTACATCTTGCACCTTTAATAAAATGAAACACACACTGAGTGGTTAAACACTAAGTTAGCGTTAGGAGCAGGCTGCTGTATCTTGACCAATAGAAAAGGCCTCAAAAATGCCTTTGCTTTTGGAGTCTCAAAAAATTAGCTTTCAGGAAAACCTTTTTCCAAATGTAAAAACCATCCACTTCAGTTTTTGAACAAAATCAAGTAAAATTTTAGTAGATAGGCAAATAAAAACCCTCAAGCCAAAATAATCTATTTTAACAACATGGGTCTCATTCCAGAGGATATGGGGGGAGCAGCTGATTACATTGCAAATTTCAACATCATTAAGTGCTATTTTGGCTGCATGCAGTATCTGTCCTGGCTAAATCAATATTCTAATGCCAGATAGGTATTCTTCAATGATGCTGAGCTATCACTTTGAAACTTATTTCAACTTAAAATGATGCAATAATCCTACATTCACTTAGTCTTTCATTTGAATTGCAGGTAATGCAATATGAATACACCAGGCAACATAATGTCTACTAGCAGTTTTATAGTTAAACTCATTTTAATTCTTAAACTAATTTTAACTCTGTAATTTTAATATTTAACTGAACTACAAAGAATTTACTTCAACAATAATACATATTCTTTTCTATTCCTGTCTGACTTCACTACATAGAATAGCATTTTATTTAGTACATGAAAGATGTATATATCTCACTGTTGCAGTTTTGTGAGGCTGTGCTGCTGAGACGTTTTTTTAAGCAGCAGTTACAGTTTCCTGCCAGCCTAAATTATAAACAATGAGCAATTCAAGGCCAAAGTTGCGGCCCAAGAGATAGTCAAAGCGTCTCTGAGAATCACATATAGGAGAAAACAACCCGGAAGTAGATGCATTTTGCCACCTGAGAAGGAAGTGAGAAGATGTAACAAGCTGTGCAGACATCAAGTCCGGGAAAGGGCGTGGGAGGAGGCGTCCCAGGTGCCGAAGAGAAAGATGCCCCTTGCAGCCCATGGAGAAACCCATGGAAAAGGCCGAGACCTCACCTGTAGCCCGTGGAGGGGCTCCATGCTGGATGGAGCAGGTGGAGACATAGAGAAGATGCGGTGACTCTACATTGGAACAAGCCCCTGACAGCACTTGCAGCCATGAAGAGGATCAGAGACAAAGAGATGAGAGAGAAATATTTGCGTCAGAACAGGTTTGCTGAGGGGAGGCTTGGAGTCCCGTGGAGGACTGGGACTGAGAGACACTGTGATAAAGAGATAAAGCCCCATGGGAAAGGATTCACGTTGGAGAAGTTCGTGGAGGACTGTGTCCTGTGGGTGACACCCTATGGTGCAGCAGGGGGAGGGTGTGGAATGAATGCCCCACCCCCGGCTGAGAAGAAAACCAACTTGCAAGGGAGTGACCGAAGCCCCCATCTCCCAGTCCCTGCCCCCCTGTGCTGCGATTGGGGGGAAGAAGCAGGTGAAA
The DNA here is from genome assembly GCF_964237585.1 of Gallinula chloropus. Lineage (NCBI taxonomy): Eukaryota > Metazoa > Chordata > Aves > Gruiformes > Rallidae > Gallinula > Gallinula chloropus. Next base: position 57,548,030 of record NC_140090.1, read on the forward strand.
TCATGACTAGAGTGAAGTCTGCTAAGAAGGCGGGGGGTGGGGCGGGGAGGAAGTTAGAGGTGTTTTAAGATCTGAAGGAGGAAAACAGCTCATGAGGAAGTAAGTGAGAACCCCATTTTTCCCAGTCCCTGCCCCCCCATACTGCGAACAGGAGAGAAGGGAGCAAAATCCTGACTAAAGTCTGCTAAGAAGGGAGTGGTGGGGGTAAAGTCTTTTAAGATCTGGGTACATTTGTTTTAAGATCTGGTCATGCTTCTGACTCCGTTTTTTCACTGTTCTTTGTAGCGTAGTGTAATAAATTAAGTAGTTTCTCTCTTCTTCATTTTGTGTTGAGTCTGTTTTGCCCATGTCATTGCTGATGGAATGATCTCTCCCTGTCCTTATTTTGACTCCTGAGCCTCTTAATATATTTATTTTTTCCCCTGTCCAACTAAGAATGGGAGTAATAGACTGACTTTGGTGGGCATCTGGCCTCCAGCCAGGGCTAAAACACCAGACTCACACATAAATACATTTCTAAACGCACAAGAACAACCCCTAAAGAATTTAAAAATACTGAATGTTACTAATTATATTTATTTAACCTCTAAAGAATTTTGAAATATGGAATACTACTAATTATATTTATTTATGCCTGGTTATTTAGTGTTGAAAACTTAAGGCTTTATTTTTACTAAACAAGTAAGTAGACATGGCATAAGAGAATGGCATGTTTGTTTGGATCATAGAAGGAAGAATTCATGGATTCCTGTTTTATATGTAACAAGTGACTGCCTGAATATTGAAATGAATGCAGAAGATAAAGGAACCATATTTTTGTCCCAGTAAGGTAATTTCTTTTCTCCAGTGGAACCAAGCACACTTCTGCATAGAATCATAGAATTATTCAGGTTGGAAAAGACCTTTAAGATCATCAAGTCCAACCATTAACATAGCACTGCCGACTCCACCACCACACTGTCCCTAGGAATCACACCTACACTTCTTCTACATTCCTCCATGGATGGTAACTCAACCACTTTCCTGGGCAGTCTGTTCCAATGGCTGGAAAGACAGCAGTGAAAGACAAACTAAAAACTGTCATGATTAGTAGTCTTGTGTACTACCATACAAAAGCTTTTGATGGTTACTATTCCAAGAGTTAGAAAGCAAGCTCAGAGTTGCCAATATCTTTGAAAGACAAGCAAGGGAGACAGTGCTTCCTTGTAGATTCAGACCCTGACCAGTTCCAGACCTTACTCATGGCAAGATGAATTTGCTAAGCAGTGCTAAACTACTGCTGTCCAGAATTTTCATTGTCATAATGGAGAACTAGGAAGTTCCAAGGAAACAAAAGCTCAGAATATGATCCTGACAAATGTTTTCTAAGACAGAAGTCATTTAATAAACTTAGTCTGGTTTAAGTAAAGAGCAGAGTCCAAGTGAAAAATATTTCTTAACATGAAGAGAACATTTTCCACATTAATGATAACCCCAGAATCCAAGAAATACCCACAGATGTGAATACAAGATTTTGGGACATTCTATACTTGGGAAGGTTTTATTCCTCTCCACAGAAAGGAAAATATAATCATAACCATCTTTGACAGTAAGTATTTTAGGTAGTTAACCAATGGAAAAAACCTTAGAAGTTTGTATTTTTGTTTCCAGGTTATGTTACTGGAAAACCTTTCTAGCTTGTGTTCTGGAAAATAAATCTTTCAAAATCTGTGATTTTTGCATATCTTTCTCAAAGGAGAATGCCACAAAGAGCATTTAGTACATTGTACCATACAATGAAGTGTTAAGAAACTGTAACAATATCTTGCCAAGAAAACTTTGAATCAAAGCAGAAATATTATATCTGATCAGATGAAAACTGATTGTGTGACATGGGAAATATTACTTAGTACTTTCTGAAATATTGTGAAAAGCATTTCATTATTCATTAGTTTAAACAAGGAAGTCAATAAGACACATCTTTCAATAAGCCAAACTGTTAGCTGATGACTGGATGATTGTATATTGGATTGCATAGAGAGAAAAGGTAGATGTTACTGCAGCTAGGCACTGATATCAACATTGCATTCAGTAAAATATGTTCAAGATATAAGAGGTCCTAAGCCTGGGTAACCTTGCAACATGTTAGGTGAAAAATGAAGAATAAAACAGAAATAATTCTTAATTTTCAGATGAAACCCCCTTTTCCTAAAGTGCTACTTCTATAGCATCATTCTTTCATTCGCAGCTCATGGCCACTAGCTAAGAGCTCATCTTCTATCGACATGTTTTCAAACAATATTTCCCAGTTACTAAGCCATGTATGAAAGATGACTCTCCACGTAAAAAACTTTGGGGATTTTCTTTTCTTCTCATCAAAAATCGATGTACAGGAAATTGCTCAAATTTGTCAGAACAACCAATTCTGTTTGCAGCTTAATCATTAGATCTAGCCTACAAGAGAGCCTGCTCTAGTACCTTTTCCAAGAAACTGCTATCAGGTTTTACAGACTAACCAGTTAGAATTATTTATTTTATTATCAGTGGCTCTTTTTCATTCTTTTTTTACCTAAATCACTGATGGAATCATGCTTGTTTCAAGCCATTTACAAATGTGGTGTAGTAAGAAACTAATATTTAGAGATAGTAAAGATCACACTTGTCTACCAAATGCAAGAGATAAATGTCTGAGAAAAATATGCTTGCACTCAAGAAGGGAGAATTTAGAGTTGTAAGAGGATGCACCTTCCACTTTCCTGGAAGGTCCTGATGGACGACAGGTTGGCCATGAGCCAGCAGTGTGCCCTGGTGGCTAAGAGGGCCAGTGGGATCCTGGGGTGCATCAAAAGGAGCCTGGCCAGCAGGTCGAAGGAGGTGATCCTCGCCCTCTACCCTGCCATGGTCAGGCCTCATATGGAGTATTGCATCCAGTTCTGGGCTACCAGGTACAAGAAAGACAGGGATCTCCTGGCAAGAGTCCAGGGGAGGGCTATGAAGATGATTAAGGGCCTAGAGCATCTCCCTTATGAGGATAGGCTGAAAGAATTGGGGTTGTTCAGCCTTGAGAAAAGAAGATTAAGAGGGGATCTTATTAATGTTTATAAAAATCTCACGTGTGGGACACAAGGGGAAATGGCCAGCCTCTTTTCTATGGTCTGTGGAGACAGGACAAGGGGCAATGGCTGCAAGTTGGAGCACAGGAAGTTCCACACCAACATGCGGAAGAACTTTTTCACAGTGAGGGTGACAGAGCACTGGAATAGGCTGCCCAGGGAGGTGGTGGAGTCTCCATCTCTGGAGATATTCAAGACCCGTCTGGACGCCTATCTGTGCAATATGTGCTAGGGAGCTGCTTTGGCAGGGGGATTGGACCTGATGATCTCTCGAGGTCCCTTCCAACCCTTATGATTCTGTGATTCTGTGATTCTGCAATTATCTTACAGCTATAAGGAAATAGGGGAAAAAATATTAGTTGTAGGCTGCTATATTTTCAACATGATTCATGAAAATGTTCCATACATAACCTAACCATCTCCTCTGCAAAATACTGTTTTCCGTTGATGGATATACTTTTCAAGTATGAGGGGTTTTTTTTAATTTTATTTCTTGATCTTATTTCTTTCTTCAACCAGAAACACCCTAAATTACTGGCAATCTACCTAAGACAAGAAGCAAAAATTAGAAAACAGATCAACAAAAAACAGTGGCACTTCCTTCAGAGTAAAGAGCCTACCTGGGCCTCATAAAATACCCCAATAAGGGAAAAAAAGCACCATAAGCAGCCTCAGTCCTTTAATTCCTGTTGGTCAAGCTATGCAAAACTAGCTGCAAATTTTTTAAACCTAATGAATGGTCAGTGATTAGTATTACTGAGGTGGTACGGACTTCATGGAAATATTCAGTGTCTCATATCAGTGTCACACACCACAGCATTAATGGGATCAAGATGCAACAATAATAGTTTCCATGACAATGCAGCACATGCGCTCCGCAGCACCTCCCTGGGTAAACAGTAATCCTTCAGAAAAACAAGAAGGTCATTACAGCAACTTGTCAAATCAATGCAGAGAGTGTCTGAGCCGATTAAGGCATCTTCTCTCAGCTCTGACACGGTGTCAATAGTACTGGGCCACTAGTGCTCAGTCAGATGACTGAAGTGAAATGCCCATCAGTCAGGGAGCTGAGGTGGACTAATGATTCCCTGTGCTGCCTATTAGAACTACATGACAACTCAATCCTGTTTGCTTAAAAAAAAAAAAAAAAAAAAAAAAGTGACCTTGTTGCTTTGTTTGAAGCTGAATTAAATTGACAACAGCAGCTAATCTTTACCTAGGGCGATTAACAGAATTAAAGTACAACAACAAAGGCACACAAGGTTTTATGGTTTATATTCTTAGTTTGATAATGCTTGCAACCTACTACAAACAAGTCTTTACAATCAAGTACAATGTAAATGTGTATTCCAAGCCATGTTTGAATGGATCTGCATTATTCTGTTTCTAAGTGGATACTATTTTAAGGGAATAAAAGTGCAAAGACAAAGTACAGTCTAAATACAGTAATAATCAGCCAATGGTTTAGGAAAAACAAAAAAGGAAAGAAAGAAATGTTCAAAGGAAGAAACCTATTCTATCCTTGCCAGCCTACATGTGTGGATGCTACTCGAGGTTAGGTAGGGATATATTAGATACAAACATTACTTGAAAGATACTTTAGGGCTTTTGCTCTTAGCATAAATAAAAGTGTCACAGTAAGTCCCCCAAAATACGGGGGCACAGTGTACCTTATTATTCTATAGCTATCATGAAATGCTTAACAAATAGCTGATATGAAATAAACATGCATAAGCATGTAGGTATACATGCTTTCCACCTGAGGCCATTCTAAACTGATGAGCTTGATGAAAGTCTTCATGTCTACATGATGTTTCTCAGCAGTTTATCAGTTTACATTACTGACCTACTCAATCAAGAGGAAGACAGAAGTTACAAGGAGAAAAGAATAATCCTGGGCAGAATGTTTTTTCTATTTTAAAGAAAAAATCTGAGCTGTTAGTAAAACTGAGGTGTTATCCTTCTTTAAACCCCTCATGCACATATTGCTTTAAAAATGTACTTTTACTACACAACATTACCAAGAGAGTTGAATTGTCTTTAATCAATTAGTATTCTGAGAAATATGCACTGCACTACTGAGTTTGAGCTGTGGATTGCACTGAGGAAAAGGACAGAGAAACATGCAGCTGCCCAAATTCTTTTCACTGAAGCCCCAAAACCCAGTGAAACCATAGTTAATTGATGTTGGTGGACTTTAAAACAAATCTTCAATCCAAAAGCACTTTTTTTTTTCAGATGGGGTGAATGAGAAGAGAATAAGGTTCAAATCTACAGGAAATCTGCCATGAAGATATGATACAGAGCTTGTACAAAACCCGCTGCAGAGTAACAAGCATTATGAGGACAAAAGGGATTTCTGTTTACCAAGAAATAAGTCATTGGAAGGACTAAATAGCTCAGGGGACTGGTACTGAGTTTGAAAGCTTTTCACCTCTTAGTATCAAACTCAAATCTAGCCCCAAGCTGTAGCTATTGAAGGTCATTATCATCCAGTGGCCGTTCGATATTGTGAAAACAGCCCACTTCTCACTGGACAGGGAATCACATTTCAAAGACAGAAGCATTTCTGAGGTTCATTAGAAGCCATAATTTTGGTTTCAGCATAGAGCACTTTATCAACTGCTGAGCATCACGCCCTCCAGAGGTTGACAGATCAGACAGGGAAAGTTTGCGGTGCTGCCACAATGCTGGCTGTGCTGCATGTGACAGAGGACTTTTATTGCTGTGTCTCAAATCTAGCAGGCTTTGAACTGTAACTGCACATGTTAGAATATATAGAATACATTTAAATATTTCAGCATTTGATTCTTGTTTTATTCAATAGACAGTGAAATTTTTAAACAGTTGCTCACTGACACAACCTCAAATAGGAAAAGACAACATTTTAAGAGTGAATTCCCAGGAACATTTGCAGTCAGAGCGAGTCTTAGACAGGAAACACATAGAATCTTGGCTTCCCTTATGAAACTTATTCTGTGTTCTAAACAATTTATTAGTGCCATATCCTCTGTAGTCATATGTTCAGTACTTACCTTAATTCTTTCAAGGTTAGGTTATATGATGTGTGTTTTGCTAACTAGTTGACAATCGTGCTGTTACCTTGATTAGTTCATGTTGCACAAAAAGCTCATACCAGTGCTCATTAATTTCTGTAACTGGGTAAAGCTCACACACATGAGTAAGCCTGTGCAGTTTGCTTTCAGGTAAAGTAAATATTTCTTATTTGAGTAGTTTACCATTATAGTATGAAATTTTCATTGATACAGATAATAATGTTTTCATATATTTTACATAAACTCTGTGCATAAAAGATTTCTGTGTTGAATAATAGACACTTCCAGATACATGGTCCATCATGTTCCATCATGCTCTGCTAGAGGTTGACAAACACAGCAAACGCTATTCCTTACATCCCTGGTGGCAGCCTGTGTATTAGGTACTAAATCTAAACAACCCAATAGCAAGAATTAAAAAGTATTAAGGTCTTTAACTAGGGAATGATTTAATTGTTGGTTATTAGTCAACCTGACCATGTTTTACTTATCCTGAATTACTCAAATCTGAGACTACATTTATGCATGAGAAAGAACACTGGGAAAATATATGATTTTATGTATTCATTCTGACTAACAGCTCTATCATTTTATATGATGACTGAAACTCCACTTCAAGTTAGCCAAAAAATAATGATGTAAAATGATCTATTTCTACATGCAAATTGAACCTGACATTATTTCAGATCATTCTAAAATGGAGGGGGGAAAGAAAGGGGAATGGGGGAGCGCAAGCAAAATAGAATTCCAACAACTGAAAAAACATTGCTGGCTATCTTGAAATCAAGTGGTCTTCTCCCATTAACCATTAGCTCTTAGAAGGCAGAAACTTGTATTTCTGACACCACATGGATCTTAAAAGCCAAAAAATAAGAGGCATTCCTTTCAGATTTCTAACAAGCGCAGACTATCAAAATTGAGTCATTTACTTATTGTTAGGCAGGAACTCTTCTGGGTAGTTCATAATCATCAGTGATGACAATTACTGTCTCTATCAGGAGACAATATTTTCATTTCAATTTAACTGGTGCCCTCAACATCTAGAACCATTAATGAGAAGAGAAACATACCTTTCCTGACATTTGTGTAAAATTAAAAGTTGCAAATATTACTAAACTATCCCATCCTAGATCAAACAAAAACATAAAACCAAAGGAAGCTTTAAAGAATACCTGTTGGAGAAGAATCTTGTGAACAATGTGTCTCTTGGCATTTAAAGTTCTTCAAGCAATGGTATTAAATAAATAATAAATAGATTGTAGTACTTAATTCCTCCAAAGTCGCAACCAACAGTTTAAAGGTGACATCTGATCTTAGTAAAACCAAAAGTCAATAAAACTTCAGAACTTTGTTGCCTAAATCTAGAACTAGTTGTTCAGTATAAGGCAAAAGCGCTTAATTTTGAAGGTAGAATTTGAGGAAATCAGCATATGCTTTCTTTAAATTCTTGAACTGACTTTGTAGGTTTAAATACTCTTAGTAAAAATAAATGTGAGAAAATATAATTTTGAATATATTATTGCTTCAGAGACCCCAAATCTGGACTTCTATTTCAAACGTTATTTTGCACCTTGAAGACACAGAATAAGATCTCTAAACAAGTTTGTTTGTACACAGACATATAAATGTGTATGTGTGTAAACATTTAATAATCTGTTTCAGTAGGGCCCTCTACAATGAAAGAAAACAGATTTAAGCAACAAGTAGCTTTTTCAAATTTGAAATAACTTATAATTCTTCAATTGTATAATATCCTTTAAGGAGTTTTGCAAAAAAAGAGAAAACTATTAAGACAAAGAGGTGGCCTAAAATTAAATAAAACCAAAAGGACTAAAGCAAACATTTCCTCTTTCCTGGCAGAATATACCTAAATATATTTTCCAAAGGAAAGATTTGTTGTTTCATTGAAAGTGCATGGAAAAGCCATACCTGATTTATTTTGACATTCTTAGTAAAACACAACTTAGCCTGTCAACATCCAGGATGTACCTACAAAATTATAACTTAAATTAATAAAAAGTAAAGGATAACATATAGAAATAAACGATGATCAAAGTCTATCTTCAGCTTTGCTTAAAGGAGAAACTCCCATCAGATACTGATGTGGTTCAAGGAGAACTGTGGTACTATCTCACGGTTTAATTTGGATTCTGTTTTCATGACAGCTAGGGGTGCTCACTGAATTGTCCATGCAACAATAAGGAAAGAGATATCTCAATAATTGGCTGCTCTTATTAAAGTTCATGATCTGACATCCAAAGTGGAATTCAGTCAGTGTTAGAAGAATAATGCTGAAATTCTACATGGTACCAAGTTTCTTCCTGGAAGTAAGGTTAATACTCCTGAGAAATTTCAACACTATCCAGCATTGGATGCTTGGAGGTGGGGGTGGACAAGACAGGATTGGGGGGTGGATTGAAAAGCATGCAAGAGCTACTATATTGTTAATTCTGCTTTACAGAAAAATGGCAGTACCAGTGAATTTTGTAAAACCCAAAGTCATACAAAGGAAGAGGAATTTTACCTGAGAATCTCTGCTATTGAGAAGCACAAATTTAAATACAAGGATAATGTCTTCTATGGAAACAGAATATAAGCTACATTATATGTGAACAGTGAGTGAAAAGACTGCTAGAAATAGAGACTAATCAAGACTAACGCATGAGCTTATGAAAAGTGATGACAAGAGTAACACTTGACACTCATAAATGATCTTCTGACTGTTGCAAGCATTGAAGGAAAAGAGATATTTTTAAACAGAGATTCAAATCTCTGACTTCAAAAGTGAAGAAATTATACACTGGTACTGACAAAAATGTATGTTATGTGTATGTACTAGGGGCATAATATTTATATCAAAAAGAACTAAAGATGAAGTCATTAAGGTCATAAGAACTTTTTGAATATGTCAGCTTAAGACATGCTCATACAAATTTTTCTCTCCATAATAAATCCTCATGTGCTCCCATAGGATGTGATGTAATGGACAATAGCGTTCATGTCCATGAAATCATGTAACCCAATGGGAATCATAACAGAGAACTTGTTAAGCATCGGCAAGGTTTTGAATGACTGTAATTAAGTAACCTACTTCTCCCCTTGTGTTCCACCACGACAGCTAAGGTCAGCTACAACACTTGAGTCCCTAAATATAAATGTCAGGGGATGTTGACAGGAAATTCTCAGCAAAGGCCCTTCACCTCTGGAATTCACTTCTCTTATTATAGCTTTGACAGAGCCCAGGTCAGTTGACAGTCAAGATGTAGAGCAAGGCTTCTTTCATAATACATCCCAACAGAGCCATAAAGATAGCTTATAATATGCTACTGTGGCTAACTAGTTACTTAAGCACACTAAATTAAATAACAAGTAATATTGTGATTTCCCTGTATTTTTAAAGTAAACCATGGCTAGAAACATTTTTTCCCCAAATCTATCAAAAATCACTGAGAGAAGCTGTATATTAAAGTGTTGAATGGAAGGATGACTCAAAACACAACAGACACACAATGTTTACATCTGTAATGAGAAAAGCAAAGAAAATGTACAGTAATGAGGGGTAATTTAGAGAATAGTCAAAGTAATATCGTAATGACTACAACCAGCATATCATGCCTGAAGGGAAATATCCTGAAGGGATATCTTGCCTAAAGGGATATGGTCTATATCACAAAAGCTTGGAGCCATTGAAACCCCTAGAGAAACATGATAATGGCCGTACATGAAGTATAATTTATTTACAATTTGAGGAAGGCTTCCATCAAGTCCCTAATGACAAGCTTACTAGCTACATTAAAAGCTGTGCTGATTCTGATAAAGGCACAAAGTCAATAAAGTAAGAAGAGGCATCTGCAATACAAGGAGAAAATGGGATGCTTCTTGCTAGGCAAGAATAAATAAATCTGGGAAGCAGCACAGGCTTAAAAAAACTCTATTAAAAGAACTCTCAATACATAATCTCATGGCAACAGAGAGACTGTACTAACTACTCATACGGAAGCATGATCTGATGTGGATCTAACAGCTCCATTATCTTGGAAATATGGAGAGACCATTATACAGATCCATCTGTATATCTCTTCTAACATTTTATTTGTACTCAGTCTTTGCTTGTGTTTTTTTTAACTCTTTGTGGGAAAGGGAAATTGAAGTGTCTCCTAGAAATAGAAGTCTTCTAGGAATTTTCCCAGAGTGTGAACAAACGGGACAGCTAACAAAACATACATGTATAAGGATAAAAGGAAAAGAAATTTTAAAATTACTGTAAAAGACAATACATACCACATGGTGTGGTGATTTGGCCCTGGCTGGAGACCAGAAGCCCACCAAAGCTGCTCTATTACTCCCATTTTCAGCTGGACAGGGGAGAAAATATATATTGAGAGTCTTAGGGGTCAGGGTAAGGACAGGGAGAGATCATTCTGCAATTAGTGTCATGGGCAAAACAGACTCAACACAGAATAAAGGAAAGAAAACTATCTAATTTATTACTCTACACACATAGTGAAAACAGAGTTGGATAACGACAAGTGCAATAAGATCTTACAGCACCTTCCTCCAACCCTCCCTTCTTAGCAGACTTAACTTTGTTCATGATTTCCCCCTCTGCTTCCCCTGCTCCACTGTGGCATGGGGAAGGGCAGGGAATAGGGGTTTCCATCAGTTCCTCATAAATTGTCTTCCTTCTTACCTTGGGGAGGGGAGGGAGAGGGTGGGGAAATGGATGGATTCTTCACAGTCTCCCCTTGCTGCACAATAGGGTCCCACTCACAGGAGACAGTCGTCCACAAACTTCTCTGTGAGTCTAGCTAGAAGCAGAGAGCTTCCCCTGCAGCTCCTGCCCTTCTCCACCAGAACACAGCCATGCAAAACCACAACACATGGAATAAACTGAAACAACAGGAAAGTGAAAAATAGCGTATGAAATATATTTACCGTAAGAAATGAGTCTTCAGTCTTTCAGTAATGTAAATCATGAGATAGTCCATTGAAACCAACTTGGTTATACTGGTGTAAAACCAATGAATAAAAAAGAAAATCAACACATCAAATCCAGACTTGTAAAATGTTGCTACAATACTGAAAAAGAAAAATTACCACCTGCTTGATGGAAATTGGTAGAGTTCATAATAACTTGTGTTTATTTCCTGTCACATTACTGCAACACTTCAGACCTGCAAATCCCACCAATCTTTCCCATCCTGTAGTCAGTTCTGCATGACACTCAAAACTCATTCTGAATAAGTACTGAAATTTTAAAACCATTCCCTGTTCTCACAGCAATCCTAAGTCATTACATATTTTTTGACTCTTGCTTAAACATCTCTCATGAGACGTTTACAGAGGGTATTAAAAAAAAAACCAACAACAAAAAAGAAACAGGACAAAAGTTCAAGTATGGTGTAGGTATACAGTTTTTGATATACTATGATTTTATAGTATATAGAAATATATATGTATAGCACATAGAGTATTTGCCGACCACTGTAGCTTACAGCCAATTTGTCTGAATTCGTGGAATATTTAAGACATAAAATCTGATAGCAGGATTGTTCAATAGATCACAACCACAAAGGGGAATCTCCTTGAGGGGAAAAAAATCCCATATTTTTACAGTCATAGGTTGTGTCACAATTTATTTGTTTGTGGAATTAAATAGTTCAAATTAATTAGACAACAACAAACAAGACTTGGTTTTTTACAACTGAATTCTTTTTTCATAACAATCAGTAAAGAAAAACTTCTTCACCTGTACATTGTACAGAATACTCCCTGCAGAGAGGCAGGAACCCTTACACCTTCTGCCACATGTGACCATTAAGCCTCAAGGCTGAAGGATCAAGATTCACTTTTATACAAAATTGGTGGTGTATCCTTAAGGTACATATGGGGTAGAAATCCTATGCTGGACTAAGACCAGTGAAATTCTGGTAAGGAACCAGTAAGCTCTGTGGAGGTGGAAGGAGTGAGTTTGAGACCCTATTATAGATGCATATAATTTAAAAGGCATGCTTTTCCTCTACAACCCAGAAAGGATTTAAGATTCTGTATTCTTTTTGGAGATATGCATGTCTTTATGATATCCTTATGGAGATCTCCATGTAAGTCAGGCACTCCTCTGTTCTGAATTTCCTACACCTTTGTGTTTCCATTCCATGGAGTATCTACAAGAGGTGCCACAATGAGATTCCTAACATTTCTTATGCATTAAATACAAAATTTAAAGATCTCACTTAAGGCTCTCAATACAAGTCTAGGAAGGAGGCACCTTAATAATTAACTATAGCAGACATCCTATACCCATCTATGATTTCAGACTAGTCATCCAAAAATATATGCAGGAGCTGAAAACTAAACCTAAGGTATTCAGACATCTGTACCTTCATATTTTTCTTCTGGAGCAATCAAGTAGATTCTAGGTAGAGAAATGTCAAAGGAATAAGATGGGTGAAATAATAGAAAATTGTGTGTGCATATAGCAGGTACTGTGGCAACTGGCCTCTATGAGGAAAGTATTATAAAGGCATGTTACTTTTTAAAAAAAGGTTGTAGTCATGTAGCAAAACCAAAAACATCAATGGCAACTTATAAGAAGAACTGAAACTGTAAAAGGAAAACCAGCAAGATAAGACAAAGGCATGTGTTCAGAGGTAAATAAGCAAGCTGGAAAAAAAACACCCATATTCTAAAAATCAGATAAGGGAAAGCATGAAGGAGACTGAGTTTTCAGAGGAAAGAGATGTAAATGAAATATTGACTTCTCATGATAGTTGAAAAAGAGACAACACAAACAGATAGTCTAGCAAATCTGTGAGCATTCATAAGTACTTCTTCACTCATGTGAAAGTACTCTTTGGGAGCAGTAAGACAGCAGGAAACAAGGGAGGCATTTATTTGAAACTGTAAAAATTGAGAATAAGAAATACTGTAATCTTGAACATCCATCAGAGCATAATTGTTGTTTTCCATTTAGTGGCAAAGTATGACTTTTCAAGGGCTGCTAGAAGGATCACCATTTCACAAGGACAGCTCTGATGATGAGCAATGGTCTTGGTGTCCTAGTAAGAAGCTTTAGTATCTTTTTTTTTCCCCCTTGCCTTGCCTTTCTCCCTCCCTTGCTATGCCATGCTGCCAGTTATAAAAGCTTGGTGTAATCCCCAGAGTTTATAGAGGAAGTGCATTAGATGTAAGGAGGGCAAGGCAGACATTGGCTTTGGCAGTTTGTGAGAACTGATGAAGAACAGCAGCAAATTCCCTTGATGGATCAGAAGAAATGCATTCCCCTTTTGAATCACTATTCAGAAAGTGTAAAACCAATCTGAGTTACAAGTTCAACACATTTGTATGTAAAAGTACAAATTCACATACATACCAATAATACATGCACCCACTAGATAATAAATCTTTTCACTTTTTTCTTGGTTTGCATTAATCTTGTACAAATCCCTACAAACTTCTCCCAGATTAGAGATTTTGGGGGAATTAGAGTTTTAAAACCTGAGTCTAATAAAAAAGTCAACAAAATGAGAGGTAGTAAATTTAAACATTTAGGATTCTGGCTTTGATACACTCCTGGAACTGAAATCTCATCAGGAAAAGAACATGCAATTAAAATTGCTTTCTTTTGCATCGGTTCATTCAAATTAAATATAGCAAATTATACATAGAAAAGAAATCTTAGCCTGGATTAGCAATACCACATTTTCACAATGTGCAAGGAAAGAAAAGGGCACACAATTAAAACAGTGTAAACAAGCACAACTCTGAAAAAAAGCCACCCTACTTTTAGACAGTGAAATAATGCTGCAACATCACATACACAAAAAACCCAAAAACCCCACATTCAATTTAAATTTTCTTGTTCTTCTAGTAACACAGCTTGCTCTTACAGCATTCTTGTGAAATCCTCTTCTCTTGAACATAAGTTATGATGTATCCAAATTCTAATAAGATATACAATGGAGTTTTTGCTAGATTCATTACAGTTTGATGTCAAGTGGTGAAATCATAGAATCATAGAATTGTAGGGATTGGAAGGGACCTCGAGAGATCATCGGGTCCAACCCCCCTGCTAAAGCAGGCTCCCTAGGACATATCACTCAGATAGGCGTCCAGGTGGGTCTTGAATATCTCCAGTGAAGGAGACTCCACCACCTCCCTGGGCAGCCTATTCGAGGGCTCTGTCACCCTCACTGTGAAAAAGTTCTTCCTCATGTTGGTGCGGAACTTCCTGTGCTCCAACTTGCAGCCATTGCCCCTTGTCCTGCCTCCACAGACCACTGAAAAGGGGCTGGCTGATTCCCCCTGCATCCCCTGCTTCAGATAATCCATGTAGTTATTTTCTACCAATATGTTTGTGTACATTCTGTCTACCATGCTACGCTACATATCATAGCTAATGAATGTGTGGTATATTTAGGGGTCCTCAGTAAATGATTATATAAATACTAGAAATAAAACTCATTAGAAGAAAAGTGAAATACCAAAAAACTCAAAACCATTTTTTAAATCCTTCTAAGAGGAGTTTAAGCCAACAGAAATTACCTCACTCTCTGATGGTATTAATGAACTAGAACTGACAATGATGCTATTTAGTTGCAGAGTAAGAGCTTCACTGAACTGTGAAAACAACCTGGCAACCCATAATTTAAATAAAATATATATGGGAATTACTCCTTCACCATTCCAATTTGCATCAAGCAAATTTCTTGAATTTGATCCTTAGGAGCTTTATTGTCATGCCATAAGGATACAATTCTCCCTCTTTAACTCCCCAACCCCCACCCCCTCCCCAATCCTTAGTCAGACCATTATGCAGTTAGCTTTGCAAAGATTATGTGCATGTGGAAATGCAGGATTCTTTCATTTGCAAAATAACAATGCTGGGGCATGATAAGAGTAGTGCCTACCCTAAAGTCCTTACATAACTTTAATGCAACTCTCAAAAATGTAGACAGCCACATACTTGCTTCATCAATGCCACTTGTATACAAATGTAGACACCCATTAGCTAAATAAATCCCTAGGAAAGGCAAGAAATTTTAGTGTAGAATCTGTTGTTTGTTAAGGTGTTTGAATGGTTAAAAATGGCCATAGAATAGCCTACTGCTGACCTTAAGACAGGCTGAAATCAATTCTAGTCGGACAGTATTCGGATCTTCCTGAAGAGTGACCAGACACTGTGGAAACACTGATTGGAAGATATTTCTGGAGGTTTATCCAGACCAGACCCGGATTCAATGGTAGCTCTAATGCTTTTCTCTGGGTGGGAATCTCAACAGGAAATTTTCTAGTTCATTTAACACTCGCAGTGTGTGTGTGGATGCAATTCCACAAACGCACAAATACTTACAATGTAAAAGTTTTAAGAAATCAGTATTGTACCAACCAAGACATTATCAGTCACTCTTTACCAAGATGTGAATATTTATTTGCTATATGCTTGAAAGGAGGAGAAAAAAAAATCCATTACCTTTTAAAAAACTTTTTCCTGCATGCCTCTTTCCACAGGTCACCCTTGTTGCCAAATGAACAGTTCTGCAACACACACACACATTCCCTCCCAGAGGGCTACTGTGCAAGCACACAACTTCAGGAGAACTCTGCAACATAGAGTAAGTCTTCAGTAATTAACCATTTTGTAAGTCATTACATGTTTATAGTTTCCTCCACTGTACAACTGCCTTAAACTTCTATAGCACTAATTGGCCACAGTCTACAGACAGTAAAGTAGAACAGCAATGGAAAACTTTAGGAAGATTTCTAAAATTTTTGTGTTGATGAATCTGACTGCTTCCATGATAAGAATGGCCCACACTTCTTTGCAAAGCAGAGTAGTAGAAGATTAGGTCAGTTGTAGCTTTTTTTAGGAAATCGCTAAAACCTTCAGGGAGATTCTGCAAGCTCTGTTGGCCATCTGTTCCAGCACGGCACTACTACCTTCCTTGTAAAGATGGTTTTCCTAATGCAGGTTTGGCAACCTGCAAAGCCACAAGACATGGTAATGTGGCACTTTTATCTGTTGAAGTCCAGCTGATTGCATTCTGCCTTGCCACAGCTTCACGATAGCTCACACTGATGGGCCAACTAACAAGCAATGACTGAAACTAGGAAACAAATGCAGTTTTGGATAGAATTGCATTGTCTCACCCCATTTAAATTAGATCTAATAAGAGTTCAATATGTCCACAGCCATCTGTCCCTATGTTTACAACTGTGTCAAAACCGTTAATTTGTGGGGTCAAAGAGCTATTGGTTACCTTGAAAAAGCTGCTGCAGGGAAGAGCTGTGAAACAAGTAGAACTCTTTCCTTCCACTGCACTGTACCTAGTAGTGGGAAATAATGTGCCACAGGAGGTTTTCCAGTTATATTAAAGTTCATGGCATCTAACCCAGACTTCCCAGTTTTCTTGCTGCTTGATTAACTAGAGGAAGAAAGAAACAAAACCAAACAACAGTATAAGCAGTATGAATGCATATTTTTCTTCAAAAGCATGCAATAACAGCTTTCCAGATGGAAAAACATTGGGTTTTTTTTTCATATGTTTATTAACACAAAATCATACTTAAACAGTCTTCACCACCCAACAGACAATGACCGACACAGAGTAAACGTTCTAAGCTGCAGATAGCATTTAACAGGGCAGGTATGGAGAGGACAGCTGAGGCCAGGGGAACTACAGTCTTCAACAATATACCACTGTGTGGCACACAACAGGGCACAATTGTATAAGGCTCCCGAATTCAGTCTCCCTATGTCCAAGTATACAGGATGTTGTACTGTACTAATCTAAGTTATGATCTCCCGCTTAAGTGATTATTCACCAACCACACTTCTAATGAGTTTCCAGCTTGTATCAAATATGGAAAACAAATATGTTGAAAAGATAGTTAGCTACTACACAGATTTATGTAAAAAAGCACAGTACTTCATGGGTTAAACACAGAAATCTTACTGCATCTGATGGCACAGCTAAGTAGTGCATCGCTTCCTTAATAAAGCACTTAAAACTGTTGCCACCACCACACTTCTGAATTCATTCCCCTTACAGCTCCCAGAAGTTTAATGGGGCACCATCATCATTACCTCATTCGCCTCAATTTTATATATGTCTTAAAAGAATGCAAATAGCAATGTTATCCATAGTGCTCTGATGCAGCACACTTCTCACACAAATTTTTCTATTCTTGTCAAAGAAATAACTACAGAATATTAGGAACGGCAAAAGGAAGAACACCCAAGATATCTGAATATCCCATGAAACTAAATGATAGTTTTTTTTCTAAATTGCATTGTTAAAGTTCATTCTCCTTGCACTCCCCCAATCGTTAACCTGCAAGATTATTTTAAATAAATTTTAAACCAGTACACTGAAGCAGCTGACATTCCAGTTTTGCAAACAGTATAATTTTAGTTGAATATCAAACCCACAACACTCAAAAAGTCAAAGGCAAAACAATGCTAACAAAGATTTCACACAATATACACACAATTAGGAGAAACATGATAAAAAAACCCCAACTCTAACATTTAGAGTATTGAGACAATGTCTGCATGGATGAATTGCATCTTCTGAAATTGGAAACTGAGGAACAACAGATATGAGAGAGCCTTAGGATGTTCTTGTGCAATGAGAGTTGTCCAGTTCTCTCTGAAGAGATAGTTATCATTTGATTTATCTAAGTTACAGACATCTGTAAACAGATTAAAAAACCCTGAAGCATCTGTGAAAGCACTTAAATACAATACTTAAATGCACTGTTATGTACCATGTGGTATAAAAGTAGGCAACTAGCATTTACAGCAAAGACTTATCAAAAATAAGAAGACTGGAGACATGAATGAATACTATTTACGAGAAGAGTATGATCATATTCATTTCAGGAACCAAATGGTTGGTGTCAGCCTGTAACATTCATCTTGAGATGGCTATAATAAGTGATAATGATGAATGTAATCCACACAGCCAACAGCTTTACTAGCAAGGTAAATCACGTTTAGCATTCTCTGCTTTTGAAGGATGTGCCCTAAATATTAATTTACAACTTTCCATTACTCTTATCTTATAGGCCAATATTATTCATTAAGTAATTTTTAGACTTTCTTTTATCATATTATTCTTCTGGATACTTTTAAGCATGACTGAACCTAATGAAGATTTTTAAATGTTGCCAGACATTTCCTGTGCAATGACTTCATATATGCAGTAAACTAGAACAGGACTCATAATCAAATAACTCCCATCTACTACCAGTTCTCACAAAACAATACAAAGGAAATAAATATCTTTCTATCACATTCATCCAGCCTCCAACTAATTCCTCAACTAGAGGCACCATCTTTGGACTTCACAGCATTTGAAGAACATTTCTGTCTTGTTATCAGGTAGTTTTTAAAGGCCATATGTAGTTTAAGCAGTAACAATGGCTGTGGCAAAGAAGTTCCATAGCTTAAGTATGCTTTATGAATAGAAACAATTTTTCTTTATACCCATTACTTTCACTGTATTCCCACTCAGTTTAGATTTTAGCTCACATGGAAATTGCTACATCATCGATGCTGACTGAGGGTTTTTTTTTGACATTTCTCTAATTCTAATTGATCCTAAGTTAGAAAAGTCAACACTGCACACAATGCTCAAAATGCAGGCATACCTTGGATTTGTATAGCAGCATTGTAATCTCCCAGTTTTCTTTCTAATCTTTCCATAGTGAATCCTAAAAGTCTATTCTTCACCATTATGGAGAACTGAACTACCTTTTTCATTTAACTAACATAAATAATGCCAAAGCACTGATTCAGAATATTAAGACATCTTGAAATCTATATAATCCATATTTTTCCTTGTAATTCATGTTTTTCTTTAAGAAATTGGTTTAAAGGATGATCAAGTTATTACATTCTATATTTAACCAAAAAGCCAACCCAAGTACCTGTTTCCTTGGAAAGAAATGTATTTTGCCTTGATTTTAATCAGAACATATTTTGAACACAGTAACCACTTTGCTTCATTGTTAGGGAATTCTGCTGCGTTTACACAGACATTCCTATATACAACTCAGGCAACGGACAACTGAAGATGCCAGTTAAGAATTTGCATGAGTTTTTTTTTTTAAATAAACTTATCCAAAGCAGATTCATGGTACATTTTCACTGTCCTCTTAGAAAAACAATTAGCAAGAATGACGCTGTTTAAAGATACAGTGTTAGATGAGTGCCTCAGTTTGTCAACCATGTAAGTGCTTTGGTCCTAAGCAAAACAATTGCCATCTAAAAATTCAAAGTTCAAAGATATTATCCCTCTTATTTCTCCCCTCCTGTGCTCCCTTCACGTATTTATTGCTGCTTTTGTGGACCATAATTTTTTTTATTGGCATTTCAATGAGGAAGCAGCTATACTGCTTGGCTTGCTTGTTTTGCACAGTCTCTGGAACTTAATTCAAAACTTGATAAGGCATCTTTCTTAATCCCTTTCTCTTCTTCAGAACCAGGGACTTATCCTATCTCTTCCTACCATTTTGACAAGACTATCACACCTAATTTCCCCAGAAAAAGCATTCCAGCAATGCTTTTCACCAAATTCAGCCTCCTGAAATATCAGAGGATCACTGAGTATTCATTTCACTTAGGCCACTAAATTTTCAAGAAACAGCAATGCTTTTGATCACAATATATCTAGATGGCATCTGAAAGCTTAAAATATGTTTCATCACTAGATCTTGTGACAGGTCAGTTCAAACTGAAGGCATAGATCTAAATTTGGAAAATGTATCTCTGACTTCCAAGCTGCATTCTGGATGGCTATGGACAAAGAAGTATTATAAAGTGAACACTTGCAAGACTTGGTACTTATCCAGTTACTGCAAGTACACATACCATATACAGAGGAATTACCACAGAACATTACTGATGATTAAATAAAATCTTAATGCAATGACTACACATCAGTCTCAGCAAAAAATCAGTTGTATATCTATGGAAGGAGACAAATAATATAGTTCCTTAATCTTATGCCAAATAACAGTATGATTCAGTGTAAGATAATGTATCAAATAGTGTATCCTACTCTTTTTGGACATTAATCCTGACAGAAAAATCTTTAGGTTTGTATGGATTAGTCAATGTAAATTCATTAACTACTTGTCATGCTTCTAATACAATCTGCCCTGACCCTAAAGACTTGACAGTGTAGTGTTAATCAAATCTACACAAGGTCTCATACAGACAAAACTATCTGTTCCAGGATGGTCAAACATTTTTTTCCCTAAAAAAGAAGAGCAAGGATTGGAGTAAGGTATATGAGAAGAATATTGAAAAGTATGACATTCAGTTTAAAGTTCTTTAATTTTAATTAAATTATTCACAGTTTTCTATATTATAAGGGGGGGGGGAATCAAGGACAATTTTAGTTTGGTTATTTTTAAGAGCTGCATCTAGAAAACTGCCACTTCTTTCTAGTCTATCAGAGTTCTACTTTACAAAGTGCAAAATGAAAACATTTTCATTTCAATTAACTTCTTGTCCTACCCTCCCATGCTCCCCAAATACTTTTTTTTATATTTGGGAAATGTACATAATTTCATTCTACCCAGTCATTTCAGTATTAATTTTATCTTATTTTAAAAAATATTGCTCTCTGAACCCAAAAGTACATGAAGACATGGCATGTATAATAGCTGTCTGCCTTGAACACCTAAACCCAAAAGATCAGATTCCTATTTAAAACTGGATTAACTACTATCTTTTAGCTGAAATCTAGCTCTCAGACTTGCAGTACAAAGGGGAACACAATATCTCTTCTACTTTCATATCTCTTAGTAACAAAATATAATGTTAGCAGTCTTTAATAAATGCAGTTTACAGCAATATTTTGTAGACCAATCTCTGTTTCGTTTTGAATCTTTTTTTAAATCTTTAAAAAATCATCAACAGTATGTATCTAATCAGTTTTCTCAGATATGTCCAAAAAAAAGTAAATACTGGTCTAACAAAATAATTCCACTTAATACAAAAATATATTTTTCTACACTTTGGTTTACAATAGGCTTTAATACTAATAATCATATTCAATGGCTTTGCTTTCACACTTTTACGTCTCCTCTTTGGTGCCAGACATTTTGTTTTACCTATCCGTGACTTGACAAACAAAAGCTTTCTAGCTTAATTGACCTCTACCTCTCTTACTGGTGATATATATTAGAAACTGAATGCTTTCAGACTTGTTATCAACAGCTGTATATACTCAGTTTCTTAGAAGTCCTCTATTCCAGATGCAGCTAATTAACAAAGAAGTATGTCAGCAGTTACACCACTCAAAGTTTAGTGTTCCTTATTCCACTGTAGCTGTAACAGTTTAGACAAACCAAATACGAAAAATGCAGAATTCTGAGCCTTCTTCAATGTACAGCCAGAAGAAATGTACATATAATACCTATAAAAATATAAATAATAATACCTCATTTTTATTCCTCATGAAGATCATTCTGCAGTTCATAATGGTATCAGTCAGGGTAGTCCTCTATTACCAGTAACAACAATGTTCAGTACTAACCTCTCATGATATTGTAGCCTCAGAAATTGACTTGGATTGGGCTGATATGATATTTCTTTTGTCAGCTATTAAATGAAGCAATAAATAGTGAGATAAAGAAATTATTGGTTCCTAAACTATGTATAAAGCCTAGCATGTAGCACTAAAATGAAGAAGTGAAACTATTACTAGATACTTTAACTGCAGATCATTACATGCATTCCATAGATTAGTGCAATAGCATACTAAAGAAACCTACTTGCCAATTTAGATGGGACTAATTCCTTGTTTTAGCTATAATCTTTGCCTGTGTCAACACTGGAATGCCACTTTGCCCGTCTCCTTGAGCTTGGAAGAGCAAGACCAATACATTAAGGCTATATTTTCCAATACATATTGGGTAATTTTTTTTACGCCTTACATTATGTAGGGGAACAGAGTCTGTAAAGAAAGAATAACACACTATGGGCACTCATTCTATGACATCAAAGCTGTGATGAGATTTGTTTGCTTGGAAATGCCACAGCTTAGTACAAAGTATGACATTTTAGGATGGTGTGGGGAGATTCATTGCTAGAGGAAAGATATTGAAATAGTGTCAGTATGTTTGAATTGTAAAGAATCAGTAAGTACATCAAGCTGGTCCTGAAATACCAGCTAGGCTGAACTAGTAAAAAGGAGAGCTTATCTGAACAATGAATAGATCCTATTCCCCTTGGACAGAATTGTATAGCTTTTTTCTCTTAACATGTGCAGATCCAGTACAGTGTTCTTCTCCAAGTGTTAAGCTTTTTCCATGGAATCAGATAACTTGACAATTACAAAATTTTGAAAAAAAGGTACAAGGCTCACTAGAAAAATTAAAACACTGCTTTAAAACAACTGTATGGTAAAAGACTGAAGGAGCTGCTTGGAGACTGGTTGTAAATAACAAAAGAATGAATGCAACAAAGCTATGGCTGAGAATAATACATAGGGAAGTATTAGGAGGGTTTCCTGGAAAAATAAAACCTACCACACTAGTTTTAATTGTAATAACTTGGGTTTAGTTTTCCCTTTGATGTATTTGGCCACATATAGAATTCAGCTCCTTTTTTTGGATTTTCATCTGTTCATTCACTTTCCCTGATTTTATTTCCCTTTACAAAAATCTTGAAGTAGCTCCGTTTTACCTATAGGGGTGTTGATGGATTTATCTTCATAACCCAAGACTGTACTTCTAAAGTAATTTCATAAACTTCTTGTTTAGGGTTGTTTTTTTTTGTTCCCCTTTTATGCTAGTTTATTAATCCCTCATGATTTTTAAAATTTTTGTAAAATATATTCTGCTAGTTATACTAGCTATCTTAAGTAATTTTTCTTCTGACTGTAATTCATCCAGAGCTTTGCCTGGAAGGGATTAAAATATATAAATCTCAACCTTGTTACCATCTAATTTCATGGTTTGTTTTACCTTGAAGAAGTGTCTTTAAGCCCATGAAAGTAATTTCTTGCATAGTCATTAGATGCACACTTAATCACACGCATGGTTTTTGAACTTCTCTAAATTTTCTTTCACTGCTGAGCAATATCCCTGATGCTGAGGTGAAGTCATAGTTAACATGTAAGCATACAGGAATTTAAAAGATTAAGTAACAAACACCTAGATGATATTGATGGGACCATTGCTGGATATTGAAGGTGTATACTACACTTCGCTTTTAGATCAGCCAGTTGTTAAGGGATGCAAGGCCAGCAACAGATAAGACTGTCAAATTGCCATATATAACAACTTTTAGCAATTTAATAAGACTGTAAAACGGTGGTTTATAAGTAATAAAAGTCTGATTTGTTTAGGTTATCCAGGGGTACTTTCCACTGGATAATTTTGGAAAAGTCTTTAAAAGTCAAAAGTAAATAAAGTACAATATAATAATTTTACTTGTTTAACTAAACTGAAGCAAGCAGACATCATTGTCCCAACTCTTTAGACAAAGAGGTTTAATCCCTTTAAATGTTGGGAACCGATAACGATTCCCTTTCTCATTTAACCAGACACTCAGTACTCATACAGAAAATACAAAGGGCAAGGAAATTGCTATCTGCTGTCACCTCTTTGCTATACAAATTGCTCCCACACAGTTATTCTCAACCAAAGACCAGAGATTCAGCCTTGAATATTAAGAAGAGCTTTTCTGATCTTTACGTATAGGAGTTTAGCAAATTGATACTAATAAAACAACACGTCAAACTTGGAGTGCACTTTCTTTTTAACAAATTCGTTTGCTTCTCTGGAAAATTATTTTATATACCTTGTGTTTCTTTTTTTTTTTTTTTTTTAATTGGTTAACCCAGATATACAATGTCGGATTTACCTCTTTTTTTTTTCCTGCTGTATTATTGCTGACTGAAACAAGGTATTTCTTATTACATTAAATATCATGAAAGAGTATTGAGATTAAATCAGGCCCACATCATGATTTAGATACTAAGGTAAATCTGAATCAAGGAATGAAATCATTGCATTACAAAACCAATCGCAAAGTCTAAAAGCTTACTAAAATTCATTCAAAGGGTGAAACCTTAAGAGCGTACTCTGTTCTGAACATCCATCATGACACACACACATCATGTTCCTACTCTACTTTCCGAAAAAAAAACCAATAAAGTTGTGGTCAAAGCAGTTGGTGGTTTGTTTGTTTTTTTAAAATTTTACAATCATTTCTTTTGATATCAAAATGGCCATAATCGCTACGGAGAAGTTTCTTTTTTCAGTTTCGAGCAATTCTGTTTACCATATAACATGCTTCAATTTATTCTCTGATGCATTTTGTCTTGTCATATGAATAAGCAACTCTGAAAACACCCTTAGTAATTTTATTCTTATTTAAGGAAATCATACTTACACTTTGAAGTATATGGTTTTTGCCCCAAAAAATTAATAAAACCCCCTAATTAACATAAATGCCAGTGTTCAGAAACATCAACAACTCTTCAATGCCACTGTTAAGAATTCCACTTCTTAACTTTTATTTTCAAATGCCCACTTTTAAAAAAAGTAAATTCAAATTGCATCAACTAAGTCAGGTAAACACATTATACATCTGTAACATGGTATTATTGGAAGTTCTCAGATTTACGATCCACATGCTTTCTTCTCAGCTAAACATCTATGTACACTCCATGGAGTAATTAACAGTTTTCAAAAACTTGAATAAAAGGTCTCAAATAAAATGTTAACTAATAGATTTCAAAATATCATAGTAATATATGGAAACATTTTTACTCCCAATAACAGCCTGAATCTCTGGAGGGAGTTAGATGAAAAACATCCAACTTCTCACAGCATCTATTCCTTCACAGATAATGTGATCAAACCATTCTTTTCTGCAGGAAACTAGAGGAGAACATGGGGAAAGTGTTTGTGAAGCGGAAAAATAAAAATAAAAATAAAAACACCCCAAACAGCCATTTAAAAATAGCAAATCATTTGATAATTCACTAATCCTACTGATTGATTCACAAGATTAGGTACTTTAGAGGTGCCTAGCATTTATCTTCTTTCTATGGGCACTTGTACTACTACTTGCTACCATATAGGTCTTCTACAGTGTAAAAGCTACAGTTTTGTAGCTACTTTCTTACAGAAGATTCTGTGTTCTTAAATAGATATGCTAACTAGAGAAATGCTAAATGGTCCCAGCTATTTCTGTTTCTGTGAGATATGTAGCATACAGATGAAGAAATTGTCACCAGTATGTCTCAAAGCAGGATCAGGTCTCCAGCCGTCCAATCATTATATTTGTTAAATTAGGAGAAAAAGGGATTTAATTACTCATGAGAGTTATCCTTCTCTGCTATGTTGAAAAAAAGTCTCAACAGAAGAGCGGTCGTTAAATTCTTTGGCCTTGGAGATTTCACAATACTCCTCCTATTCATCTGTCTTGCCACACTTGCTTAAGAAAGTTATCTGTGGCTGGAAAAAAAAAAAATCATCCCTTTGGACTAAACAACCACAGGCTTAACGTTTCCTTTGCAATGATAGCAAAGCTGGGGGAAAACTTCAGTCCTAGACATCTTGTAAAACAGGACAAGAGGTGTCTTGTCCATGTCTTGTCCGACAACAGAGTATCGCTCAATCCTGAATAGTGCTTTCATGCTCACAGTGGGATAGTCACAAGAAAGGAGATATAATTTAGTCCAGTTCAGACATTGGCTTGTTACATTTAACAGAATTGTAAAATCTGTATATCTAATCTGTAGCTATTTTACTGCTACATGACAATGAGACTAGCTCTGACAAAGGTAAACTGAGGTTTGGAACAGACATGCTAGTGATGGAGTTGTTTAATGGTTAATAATGGATGTCTAGTTAAAAATTAACAAAGAAAAGTGTTTATACAAATATTAACTGAAGACTAGAGAATGATTGTATAGTACAAAATAATTACTCCAGTGAATAATTACCAAGAAAATTAATAATTAACTAATAAATTAATTAATTTGTGTAGGTTACCTTAAAAGCAGTTAATGTGCAAATTTGGTTGTGAATGTTGATACCCAATGAATTAACAATTAAACAAAGTGATCAATGAATGAAAATATTAGTGATCGATGAAGAAATACCAATTAACCCAAGTTCCTAATTAATGAGTCATTAACTAGTGAAACTAGTCAGCTTGGTACAGAACTGCAGCTTCCTAAATGAATGGGGGGAAGGTTTACATTATCACAGCTTGAATGACACTTGGATTTATATTAGTTCTGCCAACTTTAAGCAAACATTTTAAGTTTTGGAGTAATGAGATATATAAAGACTTTATTTATTTATACACATCACAGCTCATTTTCCACTCTTGGGAATGTGTATTTGATAAACGAAACCAAAATTATTTTGAAATACATATTGCTATTTTCCCCAACCAAATTAGCAACTTCCTGCCCTTATTTCAGCAAACACAGTGGGATGTTCATATTTAAAGATTTCTTCTTGTATATGTGCAATTTGTCAGGTAGTTTATGAATATTTACATATTAATGAACCTGACATCTGTCATAATTGCATATTTAATATTTCTATTTAATCAGATAATTGATTTATTATATTGCTGTATATTGTATATTCTAAAGGAATATTCCAGAGGAAAAATGCATGTGTACACAGAAATCTAGTTTTGTCCCTACAGGACTCCCCTACTGATATTCTGAAAAAGTTTAGTTGCTATTTTTTTTAGTAGAAAGACATGCGTTTTAGAATTTGATCCAGGGCTTGTTAAGAGTCAGCTGAAAGACTTTCATTGACTTCAGCGAGCTTCAGCTCTGGCCTTTAGTCAATGTAACAAACCATTTCTGAAACAGCAGTATGATAAAAATCAATGGGCTTTTTGATTTTGAATCAATGGAGAATTACAATTCCAGTATATAAATTATACAAGAAGAGGAGATTAGGTTACAGAAGTGGAAGAGTAGCAGACACTGTATCTGAAAGATGTACTGGTTCTGAATAGAGATAGCAAATTGTAAATGACCCAAAATAATATTCATATCCTTGATTCACTCAAAGTCAACGCTTAAAAAGAATTCACCAAATATATGAACTTCAGTAAACTGTATGTACTCTCTCTGAAGAGACAGACATGTTTTGTGCATTGTCCAAATAAATATACTGCTCTAGCATTGCAGGTCATAAGAAATATACTCTGGAAAATTCTGAATATGCAAAAAAAACCCGCTAGACTCTATTTAAATGCAACTATCTCAGAAAAATTTTAGACTTTTCATTCTTGTTATAGCAGATGTCTAACAGTGCAGCCTTGGAAGCATTCAGGTACAGAAACACTATGAGGACAGTGTGACATATTGACTCTGAAGCTGACCACTTGACAGAAGTATAAACATTTTTAAAAGAAGGTGTGTATTCCCCCAATCTGACTACTTTCTATGTGGATAAAGCTAAATAAATAAACCTGAATGGTTAGCACCTCCATATACCCCAAGATGTGGGAGGAAATAAGTACTGGGATTCCTGGCACAGGTAAACCAGCCCACTACCCATAAAATGCCTGAGCATGGTATTCACATGATGTAAGGCAGATTTGGGTACCCATTTCAAATAGGATATCCCCTTTGTGCTTTCAGGGCAAGCAGGGGAGGAAGGAAACACCACCAGAAGTGATCCCAAGCTATGGCCACAAGTAAACTAGGGCAGAGAAGGAGTAAGAAAAAGGATGGAGAAAACTGCTTTCCAGAAAAGGTGAGCAAACTGCTTCAGATGGGACAGTTGCAGGTTCAGAGCAATGAGCATTTCCTAGTTTTCCAAATACGACACGTTTGATGCCTAATACACCCCACATTTTTCCCCAAAAATTTCATTTTATGAAATGTCGGCATTATAAACATATAGCTAACTGAAATTTGAATCCTCAAGCTGAAAGAGAGTAGATTTAGATTAGCTGTTAGGAAAAAATTCTTTACTATGAGGGTGGTGAGGCCCTGGCACAGGTTGCCCAGAGAGGTTGTAGAAGCCCTATCCCTGAAAGTGTTTAAGGCCAGGTTGGATGCGGCTTTGGGCAACCTGGTCTAATGGAGGTGTGCCTGCACATGGCAGGGGGATTGGAACTACATGGTCTTTTAAGGATCCTTCCAACCCAAAGCATTCTGTGATTCAAAACCCAGATGCACAATTAACTGCTTAATCTGCATCTCCACAACGATAGTAAAGGCAGGAATTAGAAAAGCCTCAGATGATGATATGTCATAACCACATAGCAATAAGACAACTATATATATTGCACTTTACATTTCTTTGATATAGCCACTTCCAGTAAGCTGTATTGCATCTTTGAACTGGCCTATCCTAACAGAGTCTAACATGGATTTGGACTGGCACCAATATCACTTCAATGATGTGCCAGGTCCCTTAGCCATACCATTTGTAACTTTCACATCATTTCTCATTCACAGTTTAGACCTTGAGCAGAAAAGGAACTGGGTGGCAGCCTGCCAAACGGAGTGTTTATTGTTTATAAATTACGAACAACGTGCACATTTCTGCAATTGGCAGTTTCTATCCTAAAGAAAGCAAGCTTTATTTATAAAAAAATTAGAACATCTTGTTTTGTCCTGTGTTAGGGCAAATTGTCTTACATGATACAAAACACATATGTATGAGCCACATTAAAAAATAAGGTTTAGTTTGTCCAGATGCAAAGAGTATGTTCCAGTTCTTATATTATTAAAAGTAATTGCCACTAATTAGGATAGAGAAGCCAAGCAAACAGCTTCAGGAAAAAGGCTTGTAATACTTTACACATATTTATCGGGAAACTCATTACTTTTCATAGCATCTGGAGTTTTCCTAGATAAGCCTTGGTGTTTGCAGTATTATCTGACTTTAGTTCCGATCCACAAATAGGACATGACAAATCAGATACTAAATCTGAATGATGAAAATATAATTTTTAAAATATTTCAGTTGTTGCTGATATGTTCTGTGGAACACCATCACATTTATTTTTGCCTAATAGTAACACCAGAAATCTGCAGACACAAAATAAGTTCATTAATTTCCTGATTTTTAAAAAAATATTTTCTATTCTTTTTTTTTTCATTAAGAGACTGTAAAGAATCATAACAGTTCTGAAAATACCTACAGCAGTGATGAAAATATTGTACTGAGTAGCTCTGAAGCATTCATTTCCAAACAAAAGCTTGAAACTGTGATTTCAGTCCCTGAAAGCAGAGTCTAGCCATATTTGAAAGTAATGGGAAACAATTACTTGCTGCATTGATAAATATCTTGGGGATATTGCCACAAAGTATTGTGGCTGTTTAAGAACTGATACAATATGGTTTATTTTAAAAGTTAACTCATATTTAAAGTGTATCTCGACCACATAATTCAAGTTTAAAGCAATCACCTATACCAAGAAAGAGCAGGAGTGGGAAACAAATGGTAGAAGGAAAGGAAGGGGGGAATAAAAGGAAGAAAAGACAGAAACAACAAAAGACTGTCTTAAGCCACTCTTGCCCTGTCTTTCTTCAAGATGTAGAAGACTGATGATCTGGAGAGAGATGGAAGTAAGAAGGGCTGGTTTAGAAGCTTATATTGCAGTGTGAACCAGCCAAGAATAGGAGTCCTCAAATAGTTTTGCAAAGAAACTGCTGAGGCAGGGAAGTGTTCCCCTTCATGCTGTCAGGAGGCATGGCCGCACACTGCTGTGCACCTCAATGGCATGCTCGTCCTCCCTTGCTGCATTTACTACTCTTCAAAGCTGCCTGGACAGACAAAAGCAGTGTTATCCACTTTATTTTTTTTTTTGGATAGGTATCAAGAAGGAGTCTAAGGGCAATAGCAAGTGTGGAAATCACCTGTACAATGATAGAGTGTTTACAAGGGAAATTTCTTGCACAGTTTCAGAGTTGACATTTACCCAGTCTGGGAGCTGAACACACAGCCAACCCAGACCAAGTACAGTTCTGGGGAAAGAAGAGCAGCACCATGTTATGTACAGACCCTCCAGAAAAGGGTGCTTTTACCTATGGGCCCTGGACACTGCCTCCCATCATAGAGAAAGGCCCACTCAGGCTCTGCTCATGTGCGAAAAGGGGTGCTGGAAATGGAGGGGTATGAAGCCCAAGTGGCACTAGCTACGAAGTAGCTGAAGGGGAAAAAAAAAAAACCAAACAAAGGAGGAAATTAGAAGTAGAACGAGGAAGAAGATAGGAAAGCAAAGTCAGTGGCAATGTGAACATAATGCCAAGACCCTTTTTGTGCCTGTATTATATTTCGTTCTCATTTTTAAAATTATGTCACGGCCTGTCTCATATTAAATAAATAAGTCCAGGTATAATATCTTATCTCTGTTCTCTACAACCATGACAGCTTTCATTTTAACACTATTTTCACCTACACCACTCTGAAAAGTGTACTTAGAAAGTAGCTGCTCCAGCAACTTCTTTCAGAGACCATTCTTTGAAACCTCTAACACTACCAGGATTAGAAAGTTGGACAGCCCAGAGGTGAGGAAGCAAATAACTAATTTTTCTTAATTAAACAAAAAGATTAAGGAGAAATTAACAACAAAAAAAAAAAGAGATAGATATATACATGTAAAAAATAAATTAACTGTGATCCATATAAAATACATTTTTTATAAAAATACTGGCATAGTCCAACTTTGCAGGAGGATTTCCAGCCACACATACACAATTTTTTCCTTCTAGTCTCTGATGACAATTTTAAGTAACTTGAAGACAAAAAAGTTTTAATTTCAATGTATACCACTTGTGTACACCTAGCTTGGAAATGTTAACAATTACTGAACGCACACAGAGCTCATGTGACAGTACACAGCACTGAGGCAGTAACATGTTCTACCTGTGTCTGACATGACATGACTAAAACCAGTACATAATTAAAAGTTAAAAAGAAGTCACTATGCAATTGCCTTCCTAGATGCCTCAGAATATTTTAATATCCCTGTTAGAGGTTTCTAAATGGTAGCAAATTTAATTCAGACAACATACTTATAGCACTTATACCCCTGTCTTCCTGTGTATCACATTCTCCCACAGAAAGGTAGCTTCTGAACATACATAGACTTTGGTCCTATTTTGGCCCTGTTTGATTCATTCTAGCTCTGAGTAGCCAGTAATTATAGCTATATGTATAACCTTTAGCTTTCCAGTGATATGTATAGTTACACCTCTTCTCCTGTAAAATCCTTTAGCTGAGTGTTCTGAATTCATTCCTCTTTCGGGGATAATGCATGTCTTGGTGTTTCTGCAAGGGTACAGATCAGGGGCTATGGTGCTAATTTAGCATCAGCATCACTACCAGGGAAACAGTTATACTCTGTATTGACTAATTTTTCTCCTGTGACTGTATTGAACCTGCTCCTCAACCTTTTCTTCACAGAATGTCATCACCATCTAAGTAATACATCATCAGTGCAGTTCACTGTGATGATGTATTATACTAACATATCATTAGTGCAACAGCAGAGCAAGGCGCTTTGATGATGTATTAATGCAATACATCACTGGAATGAGTCACTCCGATGATGTATAACTCAAAAGATGGTACTATCCAGGGAAAAATGGACATTCAATAAATCAGGAACAACATTAAAGAATAAAATCTAGGACATCTTCTAAGGAAAAACAAAGCTTCAGAAAGCTTTGAATGAATACAGTATGAGGTTTTCCTTTAAAAAAAAAGAAAGAAAATAAAAAAGAATGTAAATTGTAAATTTATCAGGAACATAGATTTCCGTTGAGTATAATTACCTATTCAAATGTGAATTGTCTTTTATAATGATACCAGATACATGTAGGGCATTTTAAGATTATGTAAGATGATGTGATACAATTGGTAATACAATCATCTTGAGATTTATCCTACCTGGAAGCAGAGCAAAAGTGAAGCAGATGTAAAAACCGAAGTTCCTTCCCACTCTTCCCCCCAAAAAAGATTGAAACTTTTTTTAAAGTGCTGAAAGAACCAGTTAAAATTTGTTATTGATATTTGCTATCCATTTTACACAAATCTAACAAATCAGTCTCTTGACATTAGTGCAAGCAGAAATGGCAAACTTAAAAGTAGTATAGAACTGAGGTTTAAAATGTATTTAGCTGTAAATATTGATATCAATACACCAGTTCTAGTAGATATACTTAATAAAAAGATGCATAACAATTGAGTTACATGATTGATTTCAACCTGCCAAAGCTCAAATCCTAAATACAGTAGCAGTAGTGATTCATAAGAAAGGTACTAAATGCAGTTCTGAGTTACTAACAATATTTTATAAGAAATTTCATTAGCAAATTAAAACAAAATAAATCTGAATTACAACATCCTGAGCAAACCTAATATAAAATAAGAGGGGGCCTTCACTGGTCAGAGAAACTATGTTTTAGAGGGGAAAAAAAAAAAAAAGACAGATGTTCTTTTTCCCCTGTCCTTCAGGTTTTATGGCAGAGACGGCAAATAATCACTGTAAGAAATATCAGATGATTAAACAATGAAAAATTCCTTCGATGTTACATGTTTATTTCTGAGTTTCCTATTCAATCCCCGTACATTTTCCCCTGCCATGAGAACAGGCAGATTTTTGTTGTTGTTGTTGTTTTGTTTTAAATTGGCCTCAGCTGCATTTGATTGCTCCAAGCTTGTAGAGATTCTCCAGCTGAGGCCCTGCAAATCCCCGTTAGGATTTAACTCCTCAGTCGTACTCTCCCCAGCTCCCCAAATCCCAGCTCTGCTGATACGAATAATGAATGTGCTCATATGTGTGTGTGTAGGACAGATAGAGAGAAAATCTCATTGTTTAAGTTGTATCCCTGAGCACTTACATTCAGAGTGAAGCCTGATGCTCCCTGTATGTGGTGATCTGCATGGGCTTATCAAGCCCTCAACAGGGTGCAAGCAATGCCCTGGCAGATGCTGCTGCCCATCCTCACTCAGAGTGAAACCCTGACATTTCAAGACATTCCAGTCACTTTATGAAAATAAATCTCTCTTCTTGAAGTATTTCAAATAATTGCAGTCTGTGGAAGGAAAATACATTTAAAACACATTTAAAACACCCCTGAAGATGGAATAGAGGCTTGTAAAAATGGATGATAGAGAAGTGGATCTGTTTTGCAGAAGCTCATTTATGAACACCGGCACAGTCAGCTTACTAGAGCCTGCAACTGCTGCTCCAGAATCACAGACCCTGACACACTGGCCCTATGCACACAAAATCAAAGCTGTAGGTGCTCTGTGACTGAAGAATATCACCAAGCAGCCCCAGTCAGCTAGCATCCATTACAGAGAACACATTTGCTTCAGGGGGCACAGTGCCCCCTTCCCCACAGTCAAAAGAAAGAGCAGTTTCTTCCTCCTGTGACCCTCTCTGGCTGGTGATAATAATGTGAGTAAATGTCATAGTCTGCAGCATTGCTGTTTGTGTTTAAAGTCAGGCATGCTGATTCAGAGCTCCAGGCCAGCCTGATGTTAGGCACAGTACAGTGTATGCTGGGGTTAGGGAAGAGTCCACTCCATCAATAAAACCAGTCACCCTGAGGGGTATAAAAAGTATACAGGATTCTTAACTGCTTCAGCAGTGGTTAAGAGAAAAAGAAGTTTTTATTGTTCTTAACAAATAAAACCCAAAACAAACAAACAAACAAAAAAAACAACCCCGCCCCAAAACCAAAATCCAACAACAAAGAAACCCCAACAATAGCAACAAAGCCCACCACCCCCTCCTACCCCCCCAAAAAAAACCCAGAACCCAAAACAAACACAACTTCCCATGTCTTCCTAGACACAGGAATTATAGTTTTGCCTTGGCTTTGATGGCCTTGTGCTTCCATGTCACCATATAACTACAAATATGTAATTCTGTAGAAAAATCAATCAAACATGGAAGAAAAACGCTAATGTCACAGTATTTTAACCAATAGTGCCAAGCCATGGCTTGCCATGTAACAAAGTTGTGGCAACAGGTAAAAAAATGCATAGAAATGGCTCTCTGTCCTATCATACCTTATACTATACTGAGACTCTTTTCTAGGTTTGAAAGTTAAATATACAGAAAAAAAGCAAAGACAGACCTAAAAAGACAATCTAAACTATGAAGTAATATCAAGGAATAAGCCTCTTCAACTGCTACTTATTTTGACAAAATTAATCTTTTTTCCACTCTCTTTTTCTTTTTGTTTTTTTTTAGAGCATGGTGCTTTAGAATTTTGATTTGAAAATCAGTCCCTTTAATTTGGCGTAATACTAATTTGAACCATCCTACACGACAATACAGATACTAGTCAAGAAATATAGATGAACAGCTTAATACCAAAGTCTTTAAGAATTTCAAGTACAAGTAAATTAGGACTCTTCACAAGACTGTGGTCTAATATTTATACAAGAGAAACATCTCTACTGCCTCAATCTACAGGACAGGAGCACTCAAAATGAGCATGTTCTAAGAATTTGCTCACTCCTTGTCCCTTAGTCTTCATTACACAAGGGTGAAAATTGCCCAGTTCTTATCTTTAAGAAAAGGATAGCATTTTAACCTCTAGCTCCTGTTTCATATATGATCAGTGATCCTGGAATCATGTGAAAGGGCAGCCTCAAATAAAGACTTGAGAAAATAGTCCACAAGTTCGATCATGTGATTTCTACACCATGCTAGCAAGTTTCTTGAACATTGTACTCTTAGTTTTGCTGGTCTTTGGGAGATGTTTTTGCTTTCAATTAAAGCCATTATAATTTCATGTTAGGAAGTTGCCATTTATTGAGAATTTTTTCCTAATACCCTTCGGAAAAGAATATCTAGAAAGCGAGATTTAACACTCTCCCTCTTACTCAGCAGCAGTGTGCTTCCAAATGAGCACACTAGGTAACTGCAGACTCTGTAGGTGGAGCAAATTTGCTTTGCTTCAAGGAAGAGAATCTTGAATATACATTTAATTTCAAACCATTCTGCAAGGTAAAATCCTTCTAAAAGTTTTCTTTTATTTTGACATTCAAACTAGGGTCGTAAGTGCTAAGTTATTCAGGGGATTTAGTTCAGAATCATCTTTGGCAGTATGATAGTGTCTTTATGTCATCCAGAAACAGTCTCTTGAAGTCAAATCATCTCTCTGAGTTCTTGTACCTAGAAGTTCAGATTTTTTTTCTTTTTAAATCTTAACAGAAAATAGTAGGGACTTTGCCCAAATCTGGCTTTAATCCTCAGAGAGCTATAGTTGGCTATGGCAAGTGTTTACGCTTTTTATGAAATTATGCTGCTCAAAACCAATATTTTATTACTATTTTTCATATGTATCATTTAATCTCCAGGGATCTTCAAACAGGAATGTCTCCTCACTGCATTGGCACCTGCATTGGACCCTAAAATGGCTCTGCTCTGAAAACTGCTTTTAAAACTAGAATGTGGCACTAGGTTCAATAAAAGAAAGAAACTCAAAGGTAAGACAACTAGAAAGGTTCTCCTAATTCCACTGTGAATTTCATTACAAGAGAAATGTTTTTCATGAACTGTCATAACAAATTATGTATATGGACGGACACATACCTGATTCAGTTCAGATAATACCAACCATTAAATATATTGAAGTGGTTCTGCAGGAAAGCCAACTTGTCCTAGAAGTTTCCCACTCTTGTAGCAATAATTAGACAATACATTTTTGAGACTGGATATTCATATGTAAGCTACCAGGCAACAGCAGTATGCACATCTCACCCTGTTAAACTTTTATAATGCCATCTTAAATTCAGCTGCAATAAATAAAAACCTCTCTATATTATTTTTCCCAGCAGTTTTACAAGATGGAAGTGCAAGTACTAATAAAATATATGGTTTAATTAACTAAACTTATGCTGTAGTGTACATTAGAAGTGGATGATTTACAGACTGTTATCCTCTTCAGGACAGAATAATGCAAACAGCATAATTAAAAGTTGATGAGAAGTGTATTTATTGAGCACACAGGAAGAATAGACACTTAGATTTATGATACACAAAGTGTACCTTTCATTTGCAATATTAACATTTTAAAGTCCAAAGCATCAGCATAATGCACCCAAACTGTTCCGTGCAGCATCCATATAATTTAGCCCTGTTAATCCTCCTGTTAATCCTCACACCGCTGGCGGTAAATTATGTGACCTGAACATATACTGGTGTAACATGATAGATTGTGATATCATGATTACGTTCATTGAGATGACTGTGGATGCTATATATCATGTTTTCCTGTCTGTAAGGACATGTGAAATAGTTGAAGGGCCAATCATTTATTTGTGACATAAATTTCAGGGCTATCAGTTATAGACCCATCAATGCAAAAGAAGCAGCCACTGTTTAATTTTAATGAAAGTACTTTTAGAAAATTCCAGCTAACAGTGATGTGGATCATGGCCTATGGATGCTTGGGTACTTGACATATTATTTTGAATGTTCTAGAAATTAATTATTACCCTGAAAATTTTCAAATATGTAAGCTAGGTAGACATAATGTCACAAGACACTTATTTTTCCTTCTGTCCTAGTATCAAACTCAGTCTATGATTCTCATATTTGGAAAAATCTATTTTTGGGGTTCAGAGACAGACACAATGTGCAACGATTATCATACAAATATCAACATTACTGAATTATTTAAAGAGAGATACTCAGAGATACAATGTACAAAATAACAGGTTTTGTCAATATCTAAATCATGAGGTAGGTGTTCCAATCAGTTTTAACATGTCTTAGTTATGAAATATTTGTCTTCCTTGGAAGTGTGTTGCATTTTCCTCTAAGTGTATTGCATTTTGAAGAGTTTGATGCACAAATAAACTTATAATGGAGGCTTGAAGATTACTTTTTAATGTAATAGCAGCTATGGTTATTAAACCAAATTTGGAAAGATGGGACAATTTGCGGCAGGAGGGGGGGGCAGGAATAGCAGCTCCTTTATGTAGGTCAGTCTTTACATATGGTTTTTAAAAGGTGACACTAAAGGAAAAAAAATATCTGCTGGTCCTTTATAATTAGGAGTTTCTTTTTTAACCCCTGTCCCAACTCAAAATGTATTTCCAGCAAAATCTTTGGGCTCATTCTAAGAGCTCAGCAGAGCTAGCAAGCAGGTCTGCTTATAGCGATGAAAACAATTAGTTATTGGAAGTTTTTCCAAATGCAACATGATTTTCATAAGATAATAAAAGATGCTGCACCCTACTATAAGAAATTGGAACTTTATTTTTCATTACACATATGTACATACACAAGGGCAAATTTACTGGGAAAAGGGATGGCTAGATTTTAAGGACCGTTTTTTGCCTCTCCCATTAATGATTAATGCACAGTGAAACTGAGGTCCCCAATTACACAATAAGGAGTAAATAACTGTGGATGGGTCCACTGCCAAATCATAACTACCTCTATAGGTGTTATATTTATGCATGTAAGCTTACCCATATATGCTTCAACCTCTCACCTTATTCCTGCCATGTGCACGCTTAATGTTAAACGATATTTTAAAGCTTTGTATGAAAATTTCAATAAAAGTGGATAAGCAATCATCACATGCCCAGAAACTGTTCAGCACACCGTCCTTCCTTTCAGCAGAAATCTAAATGGCTAAAGGCACAAACCAGATCTTAACAACAGACCACCACTGTTATATTGATAGAGTTTCATTGTACAGTAGTTAGTAAATACTAATTACTAAGGATTTATTTTCCCCTTCTTTGCCTATAGCTGTTTAGGAGCAATTTCCTCAAAATTTAAAAAGAAAGCCAGAGTGTTCACTTGTGCATGATTATTTCAACTTGGATTCATGTGGAGACTTTTTCATTGGTGCATGTGCATAAATGCAATAAACTTGACAATAACTGGCTCAGAAAAAAATTGTACCACAGGTATCAGGCAAAGTACTTCCCAGCTAAGCAAACTGGGATTCTCCTTTTACAATATTTTCATTTCTTCATTATAGTTTACAGCTAATATACTAATTTATGGTTCTGTGAAACTTTGGGTAAACCACTTGAAAATACTACTTTGTATTTTAGTTTCTTAATTTGCTGTCACGGTTTTACCCCAGCCAAGAGTCAAGAATCACACAGTTCCTCTAAGAGGTTGAGGGAGGGGAATTGGGTGGGTGGAGGTGGAGGGGGAAGGGAGGTAAAACAACCCCAAAATCCAAACCTCACGGGTTGGGATAAGGGTAGTTTACTGGGACAGCAGGGAGAAAGGGAGATAATAATAGGATTTTAGAGCATAATAAACTGGTGACACACCATGCAGATGCTCACTGAACTGCACAACTCAGGCCATACAGCTCAGAGACATCCTCAAACTGGACCGTCCTGGAGCTGAGCACTCCTCCCCCCACCAGCCCCCCGTTATGCTGAGCATGATGTAATTGGCATGGAACACCCCCTTTGGCCAGTTCGGGTCACCTGTCCTGGCTGTGTCCCCTCACAGCTTCCTGGGTGCCCCCCACCTTCTTGTTAGCAGGAAAATATGAACAACTGAAAAGTCCTTGGCTGCTTGGCAGCAACTAAAAACATGCATGTGTTATCTGCACTGCTCTCATCCTAACTCCTAAACTCTACACCAGCTGCTAGTAAGAAAATTAACTCTATCCTAGCTGAAACCAGGATATTTGTAAAAAAAAATAGATGATTTCTATTAATTTATTTTCACCACTTGAATTAATAGGTAAACAAATTGCTGTGGATTTCATATATTAAGACAAACATAAATCTACTTATTATTGAAGGTATAGTGGTTATTATTTTCATCCATGGTTCATTTCAGGTGCCTGAAAGTCTCGAACAACCTCAGGAAGGAGATGTAAGATAGCTAAATTAGGTACAAAGATAGACACTCATACACAACCTGTTTTATTACCCCTTTTGCAGAGTTTATTCAGTCTTAGTGAAATTATTTCTATCCTATTCAGAAAAATATGAAGGTATACATGTTAAAGTTTACATTACCATTCCTATTACAGAATGTTGAGACTTCAAAACTAACTTGTCAGCATTTTACTGGAAATGGTCAACATCAGGCACCTAACATATACAAGCCAAGGTTACTTTTGCTTAATGGGCAATGCCTTCTCAAGGGTAAGTCAAGATGTAGCAAAGGACAGAATAAATTATGTTTAGTGATGATCCCTTTGGGATAAGGCTAATTTTTCCTAACGGGATCTGCGAAATATATGTATATTAATTCAGCAGCTAACCGTACATGATTTCTCAGGATAATAAGTTTTCTCTTGGAAGCAGTGTCCACACATCCATTTTAGGGGAATAGTCTGCTGATGTCTTTTTCTGAGGTTGTGACATTTTTCACAAAACAGACCTTCAATAAAACAAAGACTAGCCAAAGTTTAGAAACTGACTGTAACTCGTTCTACTTGCTTGGAGTTTGGCATGAGAAGGCTGGTTTATAGTGTTCTTTTTGACTTATTATTCTTCTTTTAAGGCTCCTTTCCAAATTGGTTTTAAACACTCTGCATTTGGCAATGACAGAAATATTGGGCTTTCCATACTTTCTATTCTATTGTATAGTATATGAGTCATAAGAATCAAGTAAGGGTTTAGGTATGCCAATGGAAATAAACTGACTAACCTACTATCGTGAAAGTATTAAATATGACCACAGTACCTGCTTCAAAACCAATTTCACTTCACAATTAGCACAAAGTTTGCTTTTCACATGTGG
This sequence comes from Gallinula chloropus, assembly GCF_964237585.1. Classification (NCBI taxonomy): domain Eukaryota; kingdom Metazoa; phylum Chordata; class Aves; order Gruiformes; family Rallidae; genus Gallinula; species Gallinula chloropus. The sequence continues at coordinate 57,587,905 of NC_140090.1, forward strand.
CATGCCCAGGAGCCGGTGCAGCTTGCTTTCCCTGTATATGTAGCTGGAGCAGTATAGCATACATTTTTACCTACATTGTGTTTTTTCTTTTCTATCATGCCAGGAGTCATCTTCTAGTCATTAGTACTCATGTCCATCCTCAATGGTGAATACACCATTTAGAGTGTGACTGTTCCCCTTTGCTGCAACCTTTCCTGGCTTTCATCCATAACCTGAGGTGTGGTGGTGTCTTTTGTGATGTCTCAAAGCTACAATGCAAAATTTCCAGATATGCAGAAACTGATCTACAAAAAAAATATGGTATAGGTATAATAGTTATGACAGCAAAACAGAATCAAAAGCAAATTGACGTAACCACATTCATTGTTTTCTCCATGCATTACCACCAGTGCAGGTGGAAGAAAATTAAAACACAACATCTATAAATCTACTCTAGCAAACAAACCTGTTGATAATAATGTAGCCTAATTTCACATATAATCTGATCTGTGTAGGTAAATAGAGTTTCTCTCAGGAGCAAACAGATGATACAATAGATATTGTAAATAGCAACTTTGCTATTCATTCAAACAGCAGCTTAGAAAACGGAAGCAGTAGAGATAAAACATTTTAAATGCTGATAGCAAGAGTTACCTCTGGCAACTGATATCTATACGATTAGCAATATTTGACAGTACAGTAGGTTTCCAGAAGGAGATAGTAAATAGAGCTACTAAAACCATTTTCACTAAAGCAGATTTACTCACATAATGGTGCATATATCATTTTAGTCTCCAGTCTGAAAAATAATATGCTATTATGAAGGTTGCTACCACAGGAGGCATGAACAAGAAAGTATAGGTAAAGTTATAAAGAAATACATTTGGAGGCTAGGAGACAGTGATAGTAAGCAATACCTACTGCCAATGGAGGTCAAGGGGCAGCCATTCTGAAATGAAAGCTGGTATGCAGAAGCAAGGTAGGTAGTCCATATTATCCTCAAATGGAAGAATAAACTATTTTAGGTTCACCAGTTATCCAGATTAGGCTAAGGTAGTTTTGTGTTTCCTTTATACAGATACAGTGTTTAGTAAACTGTGTACATATTACACCATTATTGGCAAAACAACAAACACAGAATTGCACCACACCTAAAACATAACAGGAAAGACAAATGAGAAGTTCTACCTACTCAGGTAAAAAGGTTTTTAATTTGTGATCATCTGACATGGTAAAAATGCTGGGTTTCCCCCTAGTGGTCAAATATCCCAAGACAATAATGCAGTCTATAATTTCCCCATTAAAACATCATGCATCTTCTGTAGATTTTTACCTTCAATTCTATTTAGTTCTAGATATTGGTGGAGCATTTCACTCTTCCTTCTTTTGTTCACTTGTTAACAATTTCTATACAAAAAGCCAATAGTTCACACATTTTGTTAAACATCAGACCTCAAATGAGAATTGCCTAGTAGCTAGAGAGAGAGAGGAAGGAGACTTTAAACTGCAAAGAACTCTACCACTCTACCTGTGAAGAATGACTTAGAAGTCTTTTTTTTTAATGTATGTTTAGTTTACTCAGTACTCAATCAAAAAGTACATTTAAGTTTGAAGAATACAATAGGTAAAACAGAAGTTAATTTGGATTTTCTGCATCAGAATTGCAACAAGTATTACTATTTCTTTTTTTAGTTTTGAGCTTTCTAGAAGTCAGATAAAAGGTTGAGCTTCAAACAAACAATTACATGTGAAAAGAAATGGATCCAAGTTAGTGGGAGATGCATCCAATATTGAATTTTACATATACAAAATACTTTATTGCAGTGTAGACTTACACATTTTTTTTTGTTTGTTTATAATGTTAGATGGTGACTGTATCGGAAGTGGTGTTACGTTACTGTTATATTCAGTTGGGAATAAAATTTAAACACAATCATTGGAAGTAACATGAATCCAGCTGGTGAATACCACATTTATTTTTGTCTTGATCAAAAGAGAGAAATGGTCAAGAAAAACACTAGATTCAAGCACCTGGGATTTTTTCTGACAAAGACCAGTCATAAGTCTGAATTCAGATATGAATCTGGACATCACAGCTGGCTTTTGATTGCACTTCAAATTGAAGTTGAGTAAATTAAAAGAATGCTTTTACTCTCAGAAAAGTTAAAGCTCTGGTCTACACCCATATCTGACAATTAAATTAATTACAGATATGAATTAAAGCACTTAACTGCTTACCCTCTCAGCACTTAGACTTCACTCTTCCTCATGTATCTGGGTTAGACCTGGTTGTTTTGGTTTTTTGTGGTACCACAACAGACTAAAGCATAGCAACAAACTATGCCACAACTGTTTGTTACATTCTTCATATCAATCCATAACAGGTGCTTGAGTACACCTCCTCCTGCAATCCCACAGAAAGCAAACAGCAGTCTAAGTTCCTGGTCCCTATATTTATTCCCATCCTAGGGTCACACCATTCCCCAGCATTCTCTTCTGTGAAAGGACAGGACTGTTCAGTGAGAGTCCAGCATGATGTTTGGCAGCAGCAGCCTGTTGCAATGCATGGTGCATTCCCTTCTTGTAGAAAAGTAGCGAAGTGTGCTCAGGGTCTCCAATGTGACAAACCCATTCCCAGCTCAAGACTTGAACTCAACACAGCTGGTAATTTGAACCACTGAGTCATAAACACTCCTTTTTTATCAAAAATAGTTGAAATTAAAAAAAACCACCCAAGCAAATTTGTGAAGTGCAAATTTGCATAACTGGGGAAAAAGCCTCCTTGTAACAAGCTGTATAATAAATTAATATTCAGATTTTAATTTTATAAAATTAGACTGATATGATCCAAAGGATATGAGAAACAGCACTTGAATATTTGAAGGTGTCACAGGTTAGGAGATGTAGTTATATGTAGTTGTTTCAGTTCTTCCTTATGGGCTGAGTTGTTTGGTTTTTTAAGGCCATTGTGTGGCTATGGTGACCTTAACCAATAGCAAAACAACTGACAGGAAAAACAGAAGAAAAGAAAATGAAAGACTACCAGGGAAGAAAAACAAGCAGCTCCTCAACCCTGGTAAATTGCTGTAGGTCTGTTATCTCAGTTTACCTCTAGACAGCTGCTGACAGTCAGTGGGATGGGAGGGGAAGAAAAGAGTTCATCCATTTCAAGGCTTGCCAAACAATCCTACCATCTCGTGTAACCGAGCACTTCTTACTCTGACTCTCTGCAGTTTGTGTACGTTCAACTTTCAAGCCCAGGGAACCGCTGTGGGAGGGAGAGAGCATGTTTCTCTTTGTTGTGGGTTTCTCCCTACAGGCTCATTGAGCTTAGCAGATGGTAGTACACCACACCAGACCTTTCCTTTTCTTTTTTTTTTCCTCTGATGCTAAGCATGATTTACAGGCCTGAGTTATTATTTATCATTATTCATTTTCTGTCACCAGTGCATTGAAGGTTAATAGAAATGCCAGCATGCTCACTGATTTACTTAGTAAAATATTTGTTCCAAGGTTTAGGTCAGATGATTGGTGTCTGAGCGAGCTTCAGGTTTATGCATTATGAAAAGCAAGCTGACTTGACCTTGAGCCACTAGCACTAGCACTATATATTACTTTAGTGGAGTGACCTTCAGAGACCCAAGACTCAGTAGATGTATTCAACACATGTTTTCTTCTCCCATACTGCTGACATTGTATACATTCCAGCTGAACTTATGTAATGTAAGATGATACTCACTTTTCATCTAATGAATTTGAGTAGGTTGACACATTCAACTAAAACTCCCCACCTCGGAGGTAACAAACTACCTTTGAATCCCAGATGGACTGAGGCTTAGCAAGTACTTCAAGCTAATTGACACACTTTGTCACTCAGAGCATCCACTTCATCAGTCCACACAGGAGACAGAAGGCCTAATTCTGACATTTACCACCCTGGCAGTAGTCAGGAGTAACTCCAATGATGTCCTCTGAATTAAGTGAGAAAAATTATAAATCCTATGGGTGACAATTCACAAGTAGCAGGATTTATACCTGTATTATATTACTACCTAATACTTGAGTTAAAGTGGTATAATCCAGCCCTGCATGCCTTCTCTTTCTTTTGGGTCTAAACAGACCCTTAAGTGTAGTGCGGTGTTGCAAGTCAAGAATACACATATGCAAACAAACAATGGTTACGGAAACTATTTTCTTACCCTTAATTTTCACATTGGTCCAGCCGTTCTATTCTCACTTGTGCAGCAGTATATAAGTATCTTCAGATGATTTCTTTTTGTTCCATTTGTTCAAACAAACAATGGCCACTATAACCAAAATGAAAAATATTAACAATGCTGAAATTTAACTATTATTTTATTTGAAAGTCTCTCAGTTTGCTGTCAGCTATACTGGGACAAAGCCAGACTAATTCCAGAGTCTTTAGTGGATCTACTCCAGATTTAGATTAGCAAAAATAAGACCAGAATTTGGCACAATATATGCATGTATTTTTTCCAGCTCTGTTTTAATTCTTCCCAGGTACCAACCAGAGAAACAGCATCCCTAAGAAGCATTAAAAGCAGAATCTTTTTGCCTCCATACCCTATTAGGACAGAAACACCTTCTTAATTTTTCACTTCCCCCATACATGACATTCTGAGATAGCTGAGATTTATATAGGCAGATTTGGCAGCCTTTTCATATTTACTTACACTCAGAGATAAATCAAATCCAGGGCACTCTCTCCAAGAATAAGTTATTTGTTATCTGACTAAGTATGTGTTAGTGAATCAGACATTGGAAAGGTATTTCTATTATAACTGTGTTGTTTGGCTATGATTTACTGTGGTTGATAATATTATTTTTCATTCTTGATTATACAGTGTGTTCTCTTATTGTCTTATGTATCTCAATACAGTTAGTTACTAGGGAAGGTAAAGAGAGAGGGAGGGGTATTGATGTTTGACACATTAACCAAAGGAAAGAAACAGAACCCCATCAGCAGAAGGAGAGGAAACTTAATCCTGCTAATGTTGAATCAGGAGCAATTAACCTCACCTGGAGTCTGCCAAGAAAAAAAGGCACCTCAGGAGAAAACACAGGAGAAATTCAAATTTATTACTGGCTATTTGCATTAATCCTACAAAAGTCCCTGAAAGGAAAATGTTAAAATACTTTGGGTAGCAACTTAACACCCGTCTATCCTCCATGCTGAAGAGGAACTGGATGAGAAAACATCATTATGTTTTCAGGGTGTCCTAATTATTTTTAGTGATTTCACTATTCCGTTTAGAAGAACAGCATGCAAGGATCAACTCCTGAAAGAAAGGGACCTGGTACTAAATTATCAACAGATTCTATTTTAATGAGAAAAGACAGTCTTACCATCATTCACTTGCACTTCTTTGCTTCTTTGTATACCTTTTGACCATGCTTTTTCTCCCCCTTCTCCCCCAGCTCTGCAAAATATGAGCTCTCTGAGTCCCAGTGTAGCTTCACGCTTGGGTCTTACCTCAGAGTAGGAAATTCCTCTGCCATAGGCAGACTTAAGATTTCTGTAAGACCACATCTATTTATCTTTTATCCAAGCTGGCACTGTTTCTTATCCAGAGAAATGCAGGACTGCTAGTTCCAAGAATTTAAGTTGTGGTGGTTACTCCTCTTCAAAAATAATAAAAAAAAAATAAAAATGTAATTTCTGTAGCAGCATAAAAGGGATCTTGTGGAGGAGCACTGGATTCATTAATTTTTAAGCTTTCCTTCAGCAATGAAAATTAATTCCAAGAGCAGAATTTTGTTGAGAATTTGTAATCTCTTAATGACTTAGATATTCATCATCTTTACCCAAGAATTGTATAAAATAAAACAAATTGCAGACTAAATTTCCTTCCGCTTTTTAGCCTAATATAGGTTCATCTACCTGCTGCTCACGTTATGGTACATACTAGATTTTGCTATTATGACTAAGTAGCATGCTTGCATTTAATCTGGTCTGTGTATCCTTTTTTCCTTGATTTGAGAACTGATCTAAAAAGAATCAGAAAACTAAAGAAAATATATACCAAGAACCAAAACATTTTTAAGCATACCTATCTACCAAAGCCATAAAGTACGATAGATGCTTTAAAACTAAATGTATGTTAGTCTGGCTGCTGGAGACACTATAGAAGATAAAACACTCCTCTCAATAACAAAAGTGCCAGAGAGAAACTCATATCCTGTGTGCTCATGCTGTATTATTTACTGTTTCTATTAAAGTCATTCAGAAAAATCCCTTTGGAAACAGTGCTGTACAAACTCTATGAAAAGTCACTGCCCTCCAAGCTCATGCTCCAAAGAGAACAATATTAGTTTGTCCGTTCCAGCTTAAGTAGCTAATGAAGGCCAGGTTTCCAAATCCCAGAATCAATGTCTTTGATATGGACAACCAGATTTCAAAGATCTAGATATGCTGAACTAGTAAGACATTTCTTATCTATCCCTTCCTGCTTCCCTTCCAATTCTCTACCCATCATCAGCTTGGCTTCTTAATTAGCTGCACAATAGAAAACTGAGTTTCAGAAAAATCTGTCATTGTTGGACATGCTGGGTCCTTCTGACAAGCTAGATCTAAGAAACGCAAACAGTGATGCAGCAAAAGAGGGTCTGAGGTAAAAGGCAGAGGAAACCCAACTCTGATGTGAATGGCAGCTAATTAGACCTAAAGGAAAGAGGAATATGTTTAAAAATTTATGTGATTATGTAAATCAGTCAGCCATTAGAAAAGAAAGTAATGGAAAATCACATCAATTATACTGATGTCTGTGAGCCTCTTTCATCTACCTACTGAAGCTGAATTCTTGCCCCTGCCCCACCTTTCGGTTTCTGCATTGCATTACTCTGCTAACACCACTGCTGCAGCACTTGTGTTTCAGACATACAGCACTGTATTTTTCAATACCCCAAGGTTAATCCAAAAGGATACTTGTCCTACTTCACAACAAGAACGTCATGTATGAGTATTTACGTACTCACTCAATGGTCTCTATGGTAAAAAGCTGCAAGAGCTTGGAATTTGTGTGTGCAACTTCAAGCAACAGCTAAAAACACTGTGACATGCACAGAATAAAACTAGAACATATCTCCCATTTTAAGCTGAAGTCATTGGATTCTGCACTTCACCTCTTCAAAGTGTGAGTTTCAGCATTTAGAGGATAAAGGAGCAGCAATATCTAAGTAAGTAGCACCATTAGTTTATCTTGTATTTGCCTTTCTGGCTTGTGAAATATCCCATAGGATCTTCACTTCTTTCTTTAGGAATCACTGACATATAGCTAACAAAAACAATGATACAATACTTCTTAAGAATAAAATAAAAACTCCTATATTTTTGTTAGATACTAGAAGTCTTAGGTAATGTTAGTTGCTCTGACAACTCACCTTCCTAACAAACTGGAAATCTGTTAGCTGTTTCAAGCCTAGTAGTTTCTGACTTAGCCACAAGTTTCTTACAGCAGCATCAATGATATTGGCAGTTTGAACAGAAAAACTACATTATTGGGGTAGCATTGCGGATGATGGTGGGTAAATTAAGCTCATTTAATTTGCCATTTCACGTTAAATCACTAGGCTTGTTTATAAAGTACACTTAACTATGGAACTGAATTTCCCCAGAATGGCAGTCAACAGGAGTTCTGCAGACAAAACAGTGATACAACCTGCTAGACCACCCTTTCCAGATTAGATCAAGATGATCTTACCTTTATGCTTGCAATCATGCTTATAAATACAAGGATGGCATTGAAACCTCCTTTCTGTTGAAGAGAGAGAGTGCACTGAATATCTGTGGTGTCAGGACAGTGAAGTACTTTCACTAGAAATGCAGAAGCATAGCAAAGACAATGACAACTGCAAGACCACTGAAGGGCTACAGAGCTGACCCACAAAGATTCTGCAAAAATCTTACCACTACCTTTCTTAAGAGAAAGCTGAGAGTTGTCAAAGGCTTGTCATTTGGACCAAAACTGAGTTTAATTTATATACGCTGCAGTTTAACTGAGGTAGTATTGTTTAAACACAGCTCCTTGTTTTCAAGCCTTTGTGGGCTGCAGAGCAGAAACAGGATATAGTTCTTAATGAGATGTGAAACAGATGGTCTTTCTCCTAAATAATATTGCATTTCCATCACCCTTTCCTACAGACAACCTTCAAGACCGTAAATACATTAATATGCACACCACCTTTGTGAGGTGAGCATCTTCTGTCCCCCTGGCTTGAGGAGGACATGATGACAGACGCCAGTTTCCCAGCAGTCACTCAGCAACATTCTCATAGCAGGGGTTGAAAGGGAACCCAGCTCTGCACCACTGCACGCCTGGGCTTTGCACATCACTGATTGCTCTCACTCTTTCTCCCATTCTTCCTGCTAGAAGAGCTGTATATTCAAAATCTGAAAGCCTTTGTTCCTTGAAAGCTTGATTGAACTAGTTATGGCTCTGTTGTCATGGTCTGAAACAATGTACAGACAGAGCAGACATGTTACTGGTTTTAAGTATGGTAAATGTCAGTGTTTATGTTTCTGTTAGCTGGCCTAATTATCCTGTGTCCTCTAAAACTCTCTGTTGTAATTACCACTCACCATACTGACACCTACTGCTAAGGAGAGAGCTGATCAGCTGCAGGATTTCTTTACTCCTGAACCTAGCCAACAAACTGCATGTGACACCAACAGATGTTTCTGGTTTTAAAACAGTGGGAACTTCATGAACTGCTTTCCCCAACCTCCCAGGAGTAAATGCCACCATAGTTGTAAAGTTGGAAACGTTTTTCAGGCTCCGAACAAAGCTGTGAACGAATGCTACAGTAATTTACTACTTCTACAGTCTGGTTTTTTTTTAAACAGCGGATGAGACTACAGAAAAAAAGACCATTAGCAAAAGCAGTACTGTGGGGCTTTTGCCAGTACAGGCTTTGTGTTATCTACATATGTATTACAGCACATGGAGAAACAGCTAAGGAGAATATCACTCCAGAGAGCATTTGTAACTTGGTGTCTTTTGTAAGGGAATGCCCATTAACTTACAGGGCTGTTCTGAATTGTGTTTGCAGCATAAAGGGAATAGCTTGGCTCAGATTCCATGGCTGTAACTGTACAGGGAGAGGGGAGGAAAAAATCAATAAGTTCAGTGTAAGCAAGTCAGAGCAACCTTTAAAATAATAAGACAAATCAATTTATTTCACAAATGTCTATTTCCAAATGTCATTGTTTGGTGCTTTCTGCTGTCATTGCCTGTGACATTTGAGAAAACTTGGCTCTTAGTCATTTAGGTGCAGCAGAAATTATCATGTAAAAGACATGTGAAAAGATTATACATTCACCTCAGTGAAGATCCGCTGTAGCAACCTTGTCCTATGGGGTAAAGAGTGTTTAGGAGGTGGGGGAGGGTAGGAAAGACAAGTTTTAAATATGGACAGAAAAGCCCTACTTTATTGCTATATACAATGAAAAGTAATTACAGAGAAAAATGAAAGCTGCTTCTTGCTGTTAGCAGGAAGAATAAGGGAATTCTGTTCCTTTTTAAAGCTAGGAGTCCATTTTGATATAATTGGTTCCAGAATTATTTATGACATTAATTGCTGCATTATCGACTGCCTGTCAGCTCTTCTGGCAGTTAGTCCATCTTTCTTACCACAGAAAGCCAGCTCAGCCCAAACTAGACTGACAAGCTAATTATACCCATCTTCCCCTTCAATGACAAATGCTGCTCATCGGAAACCTTTCTAGAAATAAGCTTTCATTCTTTCCCCTTTTTCCTGAGCCAGACACAGCCGATATCTCAAGGTACAGATCACAGCTGAAACTCTGCTCACAGGGCTATTAGCTCTGAACATCTCACTTGAGCCAAAAAACCTAAGCATCTTATGTTATCAAACTGTATGTCATTCCCTGATGCTAGTTTTCAGTGGATGTGCACTGGGCCATAGCTGTCATTCAAAGCCGTGGCAGATGGAGCAAACCTGACTGCATTAGCTGGGCCCTTCTTAACAGCTGAGGCAGGCCTCTGACAGCCAGTCCAAGGCTCACAAGAAAGACTTTGTATTTCCCTCATGTAAACTTCCAAAATCAATATTTTACAGCTTTTATTTCCCTTTATTCCACAAATGGAGGATGACATTGCTCAGTAAAAATAAAATGTTCCTTTGGTGCAAGGAAATTAGGAGCATGCTGCAGCGGGAAAGACATCCTGGAAATGAGGGGAAATGCCAGAGGACAAGAAAGGACCTGGTCAACATGACACTTGCATCCACTGGAGCCCAGGATCATGTTAAAACAGCCTGGTGTCCTGGATTCATACCTGTCGGGGCATCTGCATCGATGTGCCATAACATGAGCTGGTGTAAAGTCTTATGCACCACCTAACCCAAAGCTAGCTGCTCTTTCCATTTCTCAATATGTTATTCATTTATATAAATGTATTATATATTTCTTAAATATTTTCTTTGTAACCATAAGGGTTTTAAGCATCTGAGGTTTTGTTTGTTTCTTTCTTTTTTTTAAAGATCAGACCCTGGAACACCCTCACTGTGACAGAATCTGTCAGTTCTTAACAGATTTGGGCCCCATTCACATGGGGTGATAAAAATTATGATGATCGCACCACCAACCTAGGTATGTACTCCTCAGTATCTGTTCATTTCCCCTCCAGTTCAGTTCCTTGTCTGTCAAATAATTCAAAATAGATGTGGTGGCTGGTAACATGGCAAAGACTCAATGTCTTTTTCTGGATAGAAACAACCATATACATACCATATATATACTATGTACAGCTAATACAGAGTGAATTTCAGTACAGTTTTTACAGAACAGGGTTTATTCAGCATTTCAACTGGTACTAGCAGGCATCCCATCACAGGTAGTCTACAAATGAAAAACAAATACTGAGTTCTACTTGTGCCTAGATGAAGCTCTTTCAGATCAGAGACAAGGGATGCTGGTAGCAGTATGATGCAAGCTAGCTACTCTCACCACTGCCTAAACCTGCTATCCAATGCACTCAATCTGACAGCTATCAGCAGCACTAAATTTACTGAAATTGTACTGTGAATTTCAACTAAATAAAATTGAGGTCAATATTCCAGCAGGCCTATGGTCAAAAATGCCCATGGACGTTGCAGTTGCTGTGGTAACTTCTCATTTTATTCAACAGCACAGTAAGAAGTTGCATGGACCTGCATAAATGGTAAAAATGCCAATTAAAATGGCTACAGGGCTGCCCTGATTTATATCCTGTCCTTTTATGCCCTTATTTCACAAAATAAGTCCAAGTCCTGATTGGACTGAACAGGCTCCTGGTGGGGTTTTACCATGAACACCACGTTGCCAAGCAAAGTGGGGGATGTAGTTCAGTAGAAGTCTTACGCTTTTTATTCTTTTTCTAGGTAAAGTCCATAGGAAAAACAGGACATAAATTGAGTCAGAAGCTTTACAAATTGGCTACTTAAACCATTCCACACCTATAAATTGTGCAGTGCTGTAAGCCATCTTTCTTTAGACACTATCTTTCATGACAACAAGACCTAGAGGAGAGAATTGAAAGCCCAATAAATAGATTAACTGTATGCTAAAATATTGTGGACAGTAAGAAGAAAGGAAGTCATGTGAACAATCTTCTCAGTAGATGATGCAGTGAAGCTTGTGTCAGTTCTTTGTGTTTTTCTATAACACATTATACACTGTTGTGAACAGAAAGCTACTGCATTTCTGGGATTACCATGATTTTTAAAAGATGAAATGTGTCTCTGGTATTTTTATAGAATTTTCAGAATCAGACTGGTTGCGACATCAAGGATCTCTTTAAAAGTTATGAAATGCAAACATGGAAATTTCACTTTCATTCACAACAGCATATGAAATATATTATATATCTGTATACTGTGTAAGGTAATTTTAGTTTGAGATCAGGCTCATATTAAATACAAATAAAGCTACAGTAAAAATAAATGACTACTCATGTGCTTGAAGTAAACTCTGCAAGATGTAAATTGTTTATAAATGAGCAAGATTCTTTTTTTTTCTTTGTGCTCAGCATTCTGAAAGCATGTAAACCACCAGAAAGTCATTATTAATATGATATATTACAACTCCACTGGTTTTATTATTGCTGACTAACCCTAGACTTTTTCCTCATCATCTATTTTTGCCATCATCTTACTGATCATCATTCAGAGTAGCTGATAGAAAATTGTCTACTTTTTATGTTTCACTGTTGCAGTGGTCTTTATAAACCTTGTTCACATTAAGCACTAAGCACCTTTGCAGAACACTAAATACTCCAAGAGAGAAAAATATGTTTTCCTGTAAAACCATCAGTAAATATATAAAGCAATACTCTGATAGCACGTCAGCATTTCTGCCCAATAGCATAATGAGGTGATAAGTTACTTCAAGAGCACTAAGAATAATAGACTACTGGATTTTCATTTGTTGAGGTTAAATGAAAGCCTTACACTTTAAAAGAGTACCTTCCACTACCCAAATCAGTCTATGCTTTAAGGACTCGTTGACAGATGAAATAAAGTCACTAGGGCTTGTATACTGCTGACCTCAGTAGCTTTTTAGTTTAAAACATTTTAAAGGTACATGTACAACAACATTGGTGAGGGAGGAAAAAAAGAAAGCAAATGCCAGGAGATCTAACAGAGGCAAGATGCATTTGTTTTTGACTTCTAATTAATCAAGATAACATCTCTTTCAGCCATTAGACAGTAAAATCAATAACCTGGGCAGTCTGACTGCCAGTTAGACTTATACACCAACACCTATTATTGGCAAAACTGTGATGTATTTAACCATTTCATCCTTTATTATATTAAAAAAGCTAACCAACCTCTGTGAGAGGATACAGGAAAAAGTCTAGCACCACAGTAAGTTGCTCACCCAGTTGTTGGCAAATTCCCTGCTAGTACCCCTCCAGACACTCTTCACTGAAACCTTTTTGTAATTACTACTTTCCCTTACTGGAGTGACTGTTACAGAAATAATCTAAAACAAACCCCAAACCTCATCTTCATCACTACAAACTGGAAATTTGATGCTTCTAGGAATCAGTGATACCCTGAGTTAAGCAGAAAATGCTACAAATAATGCTGCTACAAAACTGCTGCAGAAAAAGAGATGGCACCTGACCAGAACAAGAGGCAGATCTCAGAAATCATTAGAGTGGTTTAATTTCACAGGCAAGTAAAATGGATTCTTTTACATAAACTGCCTATGGTAAGGTCCTGCAACCTCTTCCCCTGGTCAATAATCCCATTAAGTCTGTGACGTTCCTACAAAAGTGCCAAATCCTGAAATCTTTTCTCATTAATTAGCTCATTTCCCAAACAATCTCATTGAATTTAAACTCTTTAATCAATGCAGAAAAAATGCTTAATTCCCTAAAGAAGAAAAGATCAGTGCATTTTAGAATCACAAAACCATTTAGGTTGGAAAAGACCTTTAAGATCACCAAACCTACCACTAAACCACATCCCTAAGCACCACATCTACACATCTTTTAAATACCTCCAGGGATGGTGACTCAACTACTTTCCTGGGCAGTCTGTTGCAGCACATGACAACATTTTCCATGCGGAAAATTTTTCAAATATCCAGTATAAACCTCCTCTGATGCAACTTGAGGCTATTTCTTCTTGTCCTATCATTTGCTACTTGAGAAAAGAGACCAACACCCACCTGGTCCTAGGGAATACCACTTGTGACTGGCCACCAACTGGATTCAACTCCATTCACCACAGCTCTGGTCCCAGTCATCAAGCCAGTTTTTTTTTTTACCCAGCAAAGAGTACAGCAGTCCAAACCTTGAGAAGCTAGTTTCTCCAGAACAATTCTGTGCGAAACTGTGTCAAAGGCTTCACTAAAGTCCAACTAGGCAACATCCACAGACTTTCCCTCATCCACTAAACAGTGGCTGTAGAAGGAGATCAGGTTAGTCAAGTAATGCCTGCCTTTCAAAAACCCATGCTGACTGAGCCTGATCCCCTGGTTGTCCTCTACATGCTGTATGATGAGTCTCAAGATGATCTGCCCCATAATCTTCCCCCGCACTGAGGTCTGTGACAGGTCTGTAGTTTCCAAAATCCTCATTCCAACTGTTCTTGTAGATGGGTGTCATATTTGCTAACTTCCAGTCATCAAGTTTTTCAAGTTTTCAGCCATCTTAATTTATGATGCTTAAGGGAGAAAGCTTTTACTAAGACTGAAATTTTGAAGGTGTCCTGGTTTCAGCTCGGATGGAGTTAATTTCTTTTCTAACAGTGGATAGAATGCCGTGTTTGGGAATTAGGATGAAATCAGTGCTGATAGCACCCTGATGTTTCTAGTTGTTGCCAAGCAGTCATGGACTTTTTCAGTTGTTCATATTCCCCTACTAACAAGAAAGGAGAGGATGCAGCCAGGACAGGTGACTCGAACTGGCCAAAGGGGGTATTCCATGCCAATTACGTCATGCTCAGCATAAAAGGGGGGCTGGTTAGAGGAGGAGCAGGCGGCTCCAGGATGCGTGTTTTTTGGGGATGGTCTGGTTTTTCAGGATGGCTCTGGGCTGCACGGCCTGAGTTGTGTGGTTTGGTGAGAAACTGCATTGTGTATCACCAGTTTCATGTATTTTTTGCTCTAAAGTCCTGTTATCATTGTTGTATCTATCTTTCTGCTATTCTAGTAAACTATCCTTATCCCTACCTACAGCATTTTGGTTTCTTGGTTTTGGGGTTTTTCCCTTTCCCTTCCCTTCCCTTCCTCCCCTCCCCCCCACTTTCCCCTCCCCCTTCCTTTTAAAGAACAAGCAACTGCGTGGTGCTTGGCTCTCAGCTGGGGCAAAACCATGACAGAAAGCCATAAAAACTTTGGAACTTTTTACTTTTTTTTCACTAGACAGATAACTAGTGCTGGTACCAAGTGTCCTCCGCAGACCAATAAAACTAGTAACTCCAGTCTGGCCCTGCAGCTAAGGCTGCTTAACTAATCTATAGAATCTGGTCAACAATGTTGTGACTTATTGCTTCATAGCACAAGATTATTTTCCTTCCTCTTCCCTAGCAAAAACTGTTTTTCTAATAAATCTATTTTGAACTAGATTTAGCATTGAAAGCCTTGACTCCACAGATTAAATATATAATGTAATTTAAAAAAATGTTTACTAGAAAGTACAAGTCTAGGAAATGGTGGAAATTATGGAGTGGCCCAAAAAAATCTCTACAGGGCTGTTTATTTTCATTCCTTCCCACAGGTTGCCATTAAAAAAGGTCTCGAGCCTAGCCTTTTCTTCCTAGAAAAGACTGGGTCTTTGTAATCACCGCAGGATAAGCAAAGTGCAACATATCTCAACACATTACATCAAATTATTTAGCATATGCATATTTAACAGGGACAATACAAACAGAATAGTAATTATGATATTAAAGTGTTTTCATGCTATATTGGTCTTTTTCTATTCTTCACAGTGATCAGATGTACAGTTAATTACACTTAATAATGATAATTAGGGCTTTATTTTACAATGCAGCAAATTAACTCAATCAGGCACTTCATAATGCATAGGATGCTATGGAAGTTATTATAGCAGAAGAGAAATATTTAAAAACAACATTGCTCTCTAGGGGTCTTTTGACTTATCTTCCATTGCTGTGCCACCAATCTATTGCACTGTGCAGGGTAACTCCCATTAAGGCAAATGGGAAATCCCTAGCTTACATAAATCCTCCGGAAGTAGCTGGCAGAAAACTGAGTTTTTGTGGCAGAGAGAAATAACGGACTTATATTACTGTTGAGTATACAAATATGTTCTGTAATGACACAAAAACAAGTGGTTGGTATCCAGTGTGGTAGTTTGAAAGAGACACTCTCATGGACTTCAGTCTAGTTTCTTCCCACTTCTGTGGACAAGCCAGCAACTACCTGCTCTGCCCCTCAGCAACACTGATGCCTGCTGCAAACTCCCCACTGAAACACAAGCTTCACCGTTCTCTAATTTGGACATAGGAGGAGGTTCATCAGGCAAGTACTTCATGAACATAACCTACAAGGCATAAGAAATCATGTGAAATGGAAACATCCAGTTCTGAGTATCTTTTCCTTCCAGAGGGTAACAAGTCACCCAAGTTTGAATGTCAGTGTAGCTACTATTATGGTTGTCAAAGAGAGAACAAACTTCAAAACAGTCAGAGTTCAGGTGTGTTAACACTCTAGCTTGATTCCTCCTAAAGCTATGTTTTACCAAAGAAGAATTAAAAAAAAAGAAAAAAAATTATATATTATTTTCATATTTCTGACCTAGGAATGAAATACACCAATACAGGGTTTTTTTTTTTTAAATGTTTTCAAGCTTTTTGGCTCTGCTGTTGGATGCAAAGAAAAAGAGAAAAAGACTGATTTAAAAAAATTTGAGAACTTCAGAGAACGAAACAATACATTCCTTCCCAACAACATGATGGATAGATGGGTGGTAACAAATACATTTGTCAATCCTCTAATAAAACTGCACAAAAAAAAAAGTGTATATTAAATACAGTCCTTCACTGAACCTTCCCTTCCACCACCATCATGCCTATAATGTTGTGGATGCCTTATGAGTCTGTTTAATGTACAGAAGGAAGTACTGTTAAACCCACACTTGATTTATCACTATGCCTAGGTAGGCAAAAGAAATAAGTAGAAAACAGCCCAATAGCCTGTAGGTACCACTAACTTTTTAATACAAAAGAGGGGGTTTTTCAACTTCAACTTGCCAGGGGATTCACATTATTAGAAGCTGATTGTATTTGGAAAATGCTAAAATTGAATCCTCTGTATTCACCTCCCAGGCTGCTAAACAATAGAACATCCCCTATGTTAAACTGGAAGTTAGATGAGGAGCAGGGACTCATCCCCTGCAATCAATGACAAGCTAATAGGCAGCTGACAGTAAATTCTCTGGAAGCCTAGATGCAAAGCTCTTGATTCAGGTGACCTGTGCTGCAGTCCTTGAACCACTGCCAACAATCAGTTTTATTTACACAAACTTTTTGGGCCAGCATTAAAAGACACATTACTTGAAAGAAGATGCCAACATGAAAACAAAGAAGAATGTTATTTTATGCTGCCAGCACCTCGACTTTATGAGGATATAATAAAAATTGAAAGTCGTAAAATATCCAGAGGTAATACAATCAATAAATTATCAACTCTTTGGTACAATAATCATCATTATTGGCTAGATCCTAAGCTACTGTAAATAAATAACATGGGCCAAGCACAACAAGTTGCTTCATCAGTGGTTGAAGCCTTTTTGCCTTTATTAAGGAGTATCTTTGGCAAGTCAGTGCTATTTCTGAGTAAACAGTTCATGTATTTGGGTCACCCTTAAAGAAAGCTTGAAAGACTTATCCTTCTGTCTTGGGGGAAAACTGCAGAAAAAAAGGGTGCTGACCTCCTGTCTGCCTACTTGGTGGCTCGTAAATGTTAGCACAGCTTGATAATATCAATTAGACTGGGAAGCTTTATTTTAAGTTTTTTGAACTATCACTACTGCCTGTGTCCATTTGTCTTTTTTATTCTGTAGATGTGCCATGACAAGGATTAAATGCGACACTCACCAAACTTTGAATGTCCCGCAGCCAGTTCCAATGGCTTGGATGCTGTCATTTCGAGCTACATCAGGAACAGTGGCTCAATGGCTGCATCTGTGACACATGTCAGAAACTTTTAAATGTCTGCTCTTTTTTTCATCAGGATGCTTCTGTATCCTAGCTAGGGAAGAGATGACATTTTGTGTTTGGGTGGAACTTGTTGTGGTTCCCTCTTCCTGCCTCCTCTAACTGTCAGCCTGAGTTTCCCCTAAACATTTCAAAATACAGACAAATAAACCTTGTCATTTAGAAATATATTCAGTAGTAACCATGCTTGAAAACAATGTTTTAGGAGGAACTTGGGCACATTTTCTCATAGAATGATGCGCTACACAAAACACAGCGCTAGGCTATTTCTGACCTTTGTTATGTGCCGCCTTAGAAGATTGATGTGCACAACTCAGATACACATGAATTCCTTAACATTTCTGTTCTTTTTCCATTAAAGTGGAATAATTTGGCATATAAAATACACAGTGTATCAGGGTGGTGTTTTTCAAGGCTTGGAAGAATTAACATTTTGATAAGAATACATAGTTTAAGGGTAGAAAATGGATCTGCTAATGGATACTAAAGGGACTCAGGGCGGGACTCCAAGAGTTGAAAATACAATTCAGAAGAAAAGAGCAGTTTTGGATCATTATTACTCATTTAAAATAAATACATGCTATTTTTAAAGATCAGATTGGGATTTCTTTGTATTTTTTTTTTAAGCCTGAGACTCTGGACTCCTTGATTATGACATTTTCCCTTTGGGTTTAATTGATATAATAATCAGTCATTTTTCTTCCTTTTCCCTGGGTAGCCTGAGTTATTCAGATTCTCCTAGAGTTATTTGTGACTGTGTGTGGGCAGCCAGACATGTTTAACACTGTTAAACACTCTGTAATTTTACTCTGGGGCTCTCTTTGCCCATTTCAACTGGCCACATTTCAGCTGGATTTGACTAGAAGTTGGACTTTAAAAAAAAAGATCTTATTTATTTGGGCTCCTGGTTAAACTTATTTTTAAAAATTTATGAAGAGAGATGCAATGATGGCACATGAGCTTGAATGTACGTGCAAACATGCACAATTAAAAAAGTTTAATCTTGTTCTTTGAAAATCATAGAATCACCTGGGTTGGAAGAGACCCTTAAGATCATGGAGTCCAACCATAGCCTAAACCTAACTAGTCCACCTCTAGATCATGTCCTTAAGCACAACATCTGCACACCTGTTAAATACCTCCAGGGACGGTGACTCCACCACCTCCCTGGGCAGCCTGTTCCAATGCTTGACAACCCTTTCAGTAAAGAAATTCTTCCTGATATCTAACCTAAATCTCCTCTGGTGCAATTTTAAGCCATTTCCTCTTGTCCTATCACTTGTCACCCAAGAGAAGAGACCAACCCTGACATCTCCGCAATCGCCTTGTAGGTAGTTGTAGAGAGCAGTAAGGTCTCCCCTCAGCCTCCTTTTCTCAAGACTAAAAAGGTCCAGCTCCCTCAGCCATTCCTCATATATGTTTGTTTCCCTGCTAGCCCTAGAGGGATCAATTGCTTTCTAGGGGAAGCATTCTTATCTATTTACATCTGACTGTGGAGAAAGTTGTGCTTAGATGGAAGATATTAATTTAGGAGATGGTAACCTGAGACATTGCAAAGGGTATGGCCAAACCTTCAATTAAAATGCACATTCTCCCTCTGTATGGATGAGCAATCCAGTACTCAGTACTGTGCCCAGGCTTTGCTGGGTACTCAGCAAACTGGGCCTTCAATCCTGGCATTCAGAGCCCCCAGGTTTTTTGGTTTGGTATTCCTCTGAGGCATTGCTTCTGCATTGATTTCATTACTTGGTGAAAGACCATAATTCCAAACCTAAAAATTCATTCATTTCTATTGAAGTCCAGACCTGCTAAAGTCCATGTAAGCTACTTCAAAAGCAAACACTACTGCAGTCACTTTTTTCTTTGCTGTACTGAATGAAGGCTGAATAAAAATGTTAATCCCAAACAAATCACAGAATCACAGAACCAGCACTATCCTGCATGCAGTCAGAAATTTACATTAGGATTGCACAGAATCAGAGAATCAGTGAGCAAGTAGCGGAGAAAAAGTTGTGAAGTGCCAAAATATATTTACTATCATCAAGTACACAGCTATGGTTAGTTTAGGATACACAAGATTCCTAAACCTTCAAAGACGCTAACTTTCTTCTCAGTGGGGATGTGGAGAGAAAGCCTATCAGCAGGAGACAAGACTTCTCAGAAAAGGCAACATTCTGCATTCTAGCCAAGAACCACTACAATTCATGCAAGCATGACACAGCCATGATTAAACAAGAAAACATAGCCACAGCTTGCTGTTGCATTTACAGATATGCTTTTTTAAACACGAACAGGAGGAATACCTGAAAACAACTTTCAGAAAATATGCCATACTGTGGTCTCAAATTCAAACTGCTCCAAGAAGATACAGCTGTTATTGTTGCTATTTATCTCTGAATGCCCTCAAGGATGAATTTTAACAATTACATTTATTTAGGTTTACTAACAATGAGAGGGGAAGAATTTAAATATAGCATTTTGTACAAAATAAAACCAGAGTGAGAATACATTTTTTTTGGTGTGTTACTGCAACAGATCTGGTACTGTTTTAGCTAACTCTCAGCATCCTTACAGGTAAGGTTGTATTAGCTATATTATTCCAGTGAAGAAACTAGGACATAATTTTTTATTTTAGTAACTTTTAAAAGTAAATTAGTGAAATAGGCACAAATTGAAACTGCCTATCCTGTCTCATAATCCTGAATCCTACACTGCTACATTGCTGTGAAACATTCGCTAGCACAAACACTTCTGTTTGGAACATTTGCCAAGATCTCAAAAATTTTAGTGAAGCTGGCCTTGCAGTTAGGTAAAATGTGAACTGCTAAGCCTAAAACACCAAACAGCAAATGCAGCAGAATGCCTTATATGCTAAATCCCTCCTGTTTTGAACTTCAGAAAAATAACAGGAACCAAACACATCAGACCTCACCAGATTCCTAAATATTATTACTTTCAGGATTTTGATAGATCCATTTTGATGGGTAACAGCATGTTTTCACTGTGTAAAGCTCCAGAAATTTATCAATCAGTAGCTGCTTCAGAACTAATGAACCTGGATTTCTTTCTTAGCACAGGTGACAGACACTCATTTTTTGTATCACTGTCATGAGCCAGCAGTGTGCCCTAGTGGCTAAGAGAGCCAATGGGATCCTGGGGTGTATCAGGAGGACTGTGGCCAGCAGGTCAAAGGAGGTGATCCTCCCTCTCTACTCTGCCCTGGTCAGGCCTCACCTGGAGTATTGTGTCCAGTTCTGGGCTCCCTGGTATAACAAGGACAGGGATCTCCTGGAGAGAATCCAAAGAAGGGCTACAAAGATGATTAAGAGCCTGGAGCATCTCCCCTATGAGGAATAGGCTGAATAAGCTGGGGCTGCTCAGTCTTCAGAAAAGAAGACTAAGGGGGGATCTATTTAATGTCTATAAGTATCTTAAGCACGGAATGCAGGGGGAATTGGCCAGCCCCTTTTCAGTGGTCTGTGGAGACAGGACAAGGGGCAACTGCTGCAAGTTGGAGCACAGGAAGTTCCGCACCAACACGCAGAAGAACTTTTTCACAGTGAGGGTGACAGAACCCTGGGACAGGCTGCCCAGGGAGGTGGTGGAGTCTCCTTCTCTGGAGATATTCAAGACTCATCTGGATGCCTGTCTGAGCAATATGTGCTAGGGAGCTGCCTTGGCAGGGGGGTTGGATCCAATGATCTCTCGAGGTCTCTTCCAACCCCTACAATTCTGTGATTCCCTACATCAAAGGCGCTGCTCTTATCTGCATTATGATGCCCCATAAGAAAAACAAACCATTCTGGCACGAAGCCAAAACTTGTCCTTGCTTCTATATTGCCACTAAACTGAATGTGCAAATAGAGCAAAACACCCTAAGGTACAGCATCCTAGGCAGACCTCTATTTTCTCCTTTTAAACTTGGTGTGCATTCCTATGTTTTGTGATATATGCTCTTACTGCCATTGATGTTAAAAGCTTTACCACTGACATGAATGAAAGAGGATAAGACTCAGAATGTGCTTATGATATAAACTTATGATTAACATTAACAGCTGGTAGGGTTTTTTCACTCTTAAGCCTCATAAATACAGCTGAAAAAGCATTTATCTGAAAGTGGGAAATGAGGGCTTAGCTAGAGCTGTGCAAACCTTTCATAATGAAACCCAGAACTCGCCTGATTTGAGAGGGTTGCTAGAGGTTTAACATTCAGGCCAGGTTTGCTAACCCCTCAGTGAATGTAGCTGTTTTACACTTTCAGATGAAAACCGCATATAGCTCTGTAGCAGTTTTGGCTGAATGATGCTTTCAGCTTTTGCTCAAACTTGAAACATATTGGGTGTGAACCTACAATAACCAAAACTTATAAAAAGGAAAAACAAACCAAAAAGACTGGCATGAGTACCGAGTGGACACAAACCACCCAAGACTCTCAGAAATCAAATCCAGCAAGCAGTAGCTGGGGAGAAGGTATGCAAGGCATTACAGATGTGAGAACTCGCAGCTCCACCATCATCTGAAGTAACAGCCAAAGAGGTGTGTAATCAGTGGAGCTCAAGCTAACCATATCAGGCACCAGTTGATAACTGCAGTTTATCCAAATAATTTCCCAGAGCACTGACATTTCCATTGCCTTTTATAATATGTGCATTTTATAGTAGGTGGTGATTTGGTGGTTTGGGAAGTAGCCAAGGAAGAATACTCTTAGTGAACTTACTTTCAAAATTGATGTTGAAATTTGGCTACCTGAAACACATTACAAGTCATGGTTAAATCAGTAGGGTATTAAAAAGGAAATGACTCTTGAGCAGAGAAGTTTTGCTTTTCCCCCTTCTTGCATTGTAATCCTCTGACCAGCCCTAAATCGACTACTAAGCTAAAGGAAATTAAAGAAAAGATGAATAAAAAAAGCTCAAGCTGGGCCAAATTCATCCCCAGTGTAGCTTAGCTCAAGTAGAGTTAAATCAATGGCGTTCCACCAGGGATGAATTTGGCTTATTGTCAAAAGGAAATGAAGCAACTGTGCCCTCATTTACAGCTATCAACTTAAACAGAAATTTCATTATATGGGAATTTCTGAAAACAATTCCTAGGTAAAGAAAATTGCTAAGGTTGAACAGCACGTGTGCTTGAAAATTCCCTGAAGTCCACAACTGTCTGCTTATTTGGTAGATCCACTGAATGCTAGAAAATTGAATGTGCACATTGTTTCAAAGGTCTTATAAAATCAGAGAAGCCTATAAAATGAATAAGCAGATTGTCTTCAGAAGTATCCTTCGTTTCCCCTATAATGAATGTTAAATACTCAATTGCAAAAATAGTGCTAATTTAAAAGTAGCAGAGCAATTACAGATAAAAATTATGCCATCAATATGAGTTACCTTGGTGTTCTTTATTTGACTTTTCACATTCAAATGTAAAATAATGTAGAGTTTCTTAAGCTGTGTTCTTCTACTGATTTTCTCTAGAATATGATGTGAAGAGAACCTGTGAAGGTCCTCTTTACTTCCAAATATAATACTGAAGTAAAAATTTACACATACTACTGTTATTTCCAAACAGATTCCTTTCTATATATTTTATTATGAAATTATAATACCATAATGATTCATTTCTGTTCAAAGGGGATCTGTGAAATAGTGGATGAGAGGTGAGACAACCTGTTAAAAAAAAAAAAAAGATAGGTTTTAAAAACCCCTTTTCTTTACTGTTTTGTTTTTTAATTGGCAGCAAAACTTTAATTCAGAACGCAAAATATTTGCAAGAAGTTTTAAACTTGTGCTGGAAGGATGTTGTGAACTTGTTCACAGAGGCCAACCTTTGCATGTAATGAGATAACGTAGAGAATATTTTACATTAAAAGCTATGAACACGACTAACCTAGAACTAAATACATTTTCCAAGATGTTGTTCCCTTAAAATACTGAGGATTGTGAGATGACGATGATATTTTCTGAATGTGCCATGACCACGACTTAGCTTGTCCTTAAAAATATCTGCTCCTTGAAGGCTTGTGAAAATCCTGATCTGAAACCTTAATCTAATTGTCAGCAACTCTAAGAAAGGGTCAGCTTCAGGTTGACAACACCACCAGAGGCAAGTCCATCAGAGTCACCTAACCTAAAAGGTAACTTTCAGAAAGATTCAGCTGCTTTATACAGATATGGAAAACATATTAACTCAACCAGCTTTGATGAAGTAGGAGTGTGGGGTATATCTTGAACTTTCTCACATAACAAATGCCAAAGAAAACACTTTTAAGACTTCTTAAGAACAGTTAATAAATGACTGGAACAAGCCAATTTTCTTGGGCCTAATTCTCATATAATCAAAGATCTTGATAGGTTATTCGCATAATATTTTAAGTAAAACGAGTATTAACTGTAAGTAAGACAAATTTCTCTAACTGCCTAGTGCTGCTAGAAATCAAAGGCTTACCAAATGTTCCCAGTCACGAGCTATCTAAAAGAAGCCTCAAACCAGGAGGCATAAGATGTCTCAGACCTTCAAGCCATTCAGACATGTTTGTGTGTAACAATGCTCACCTGTCACACAGAGTTGTTAGCACAGACATGGTCCCACAGTAGCATGTTTAGATGGTTGTTTTTCCAAAATCATATCTTGTTCTGTTTTATTTCCATTATTAAGAGTAGAAAACAATGCAGAAAACAGATTTTAACTAAACAGCAGAAGACTAGTCAGTCAGATGTAGCAGCAGGTGTATATATAAAAATATTGAAAAAGCCATTGTTATACTACAAGCAGTGAAGCAGAAATTTCACTTTAAAAACAAAAAGGGGGCACTTACCTATTCTGTGCCATCACCTGCTTGCAGAGGAATGACATGACAATTGAAGCAGACAAGGACACAGCTAGAGATCTTTAGGAACAGAGGACAACAGCAAGCAAACCATGCAAGACCCCTGACTTCTCTTCACCTGATTCACTGTCAGAGTCCCCAGACTGAACCTGCAAACGGATACTTAGAAATCTAAGTGCCAAACATACAGCTTCGATCTTGGCTATAAGGTTACACCTCTGGAAAGCTGAATTTCATCTTTCTTTCACATACACCAACAGCTGAACAAAGCAGAAAGACAGACAGTTGTACACAGAGTAAAGAGAATAAACTCTCCCAGACTGGGCAAGCAGACACACATGTGCCAACTATCACACCACATAAAGAAGAAATATGTGGTAAGACTCTGAGTCAGTATAGAACAGGCTGATTCAGAACCTCACCACAAAGACTGCATTTCTGCTGGGGGTAAACTTTTCCCAACATACTCATATTGTTGGCAGGAATAAAAAATGTTAATATATCCACTGGCAGCAAGTGAACCCTGTAATTTACAGAAAGAATTTTCAAAAGCACAGACAAGTTGTATCTTTCTTTTGACTTAAATGAGAGCAAAACAAGAACAACCTACAGTGATTTTTCATTTGCAAAGATGTGAGAATTGAACATTCCACAAATGTGCATCGCTCCACTCAAAGAACCAACGATTTAAAAAAGGGAGTTGTATACCAGCCTTCCAATACTAGTAACTCCAACTCTCATGGTTAATAATACTGACTTCAAAGGGACTCAAAGTTTGAGTAAAGCAAATACTAGATTAACTATTGCGACACTCCTAACAAAGAAGAAACCAGTGGTTGCAGCAGTAACATACTTTCATCAATCCCATAAATCATTTATGCATGCAACACATTTAATTAGAACTGGTTTACCCTAAACTTAAGTCTCTGTATCCATAACTAGGAGGAATTTTGCTGAAGGTCATTTAATTTTAAAATTTCACTTCAATATCGTAGCTTGGATTATTTTCTTATTTTTAATTAAAAGGTTAGTAATTAAGGTTTTCAATACATAAAGTTATGAATGCATGTAGCACAGACAGCTCCTAGTAAAACCATCCATCTTCTAGCCTTTATTTGTGAAGATTTTTGATGTCTGCCGAAAGCCAAAGCACTGGTCATCATAAGACTGGATGCAAGATTTAAGTTTGGATAATTATTTTTTTTTTTTAATTACAGTATTTGAGGATTACTTAATCAAGCACACCTTGGATCTCAATCTTTCTTGAGATCCATGTCAAGAAACATGGCTGGTCAAAAGAAATAAGAATGCAGTAGTTCCTTGTAAAGATACACATTTTAAAATTCTTATAGTTTTGTAGGGAAATCTTTTAACTTTTTGTAGCCTAGCCAATCTTGAGAGGGAAAAATGTTCCATGTAAGGAGAAGGGTGAGTAAAGGAGAGACAGTGAAATATCTTTTTAGGTTACAGAAACTTTCCTTCCAAATGATATTCGGTTCAGTTGAGAAATTCAGACATAGCTCCCGCCGAGGCAAGTATCAAGTGTAGATAGCAGCCCTAGGTTTGAAATGTTTGCCACCTCTTAAAACAGAACTCAGCAGAAGACATCCAAAAATAAAATGCTTTGCATATTAGAAAGAGTTATGTTAGCATAAACAGTAATAAACATCCGTGCTTGATTTTAAATATCCTAACACATGTTAGCAATAAAAAAATAATTATTCATAGGTTATCCTTTTGATTTTCCAGAATCAGTGACATTTGCATGAATTCCTGTTCAGCAAATTTTAATTAGGGCTTTGCCATATTTAACTAAAGGTATATAATCCCCCTAGTCAAAACAAAAACCAAAATGGAAGAGACTTTGATCACATTTCACTCCCAAAATATTTTTGCCTCCAAAGCTTTGCTGGGAAGAAAACACTCCTGAAAATGATACAAATGGTTTTGACATTAGGAAAAGTAAACAAGCAAAATAAAGATGGAAAAATCATGCGGTCAGTTTGCAAGTGCTGTTTATTGTTTGAGGCAGGGTTAAAGCCTTTTATAAAGACAAGAACATATATGCAACCAGACTGAAAGTGACATTAGGTTATTTTAAACACCCCTGTTCAGAACTCTGCTGCCTGTAATAAGCCATGGCCAAATTACGTGGAGGTTTCAAACAGACAATATGATAGGAACAAACTAGGATTGCTGTTATTTTGGTAACCAAAAGAAATGACATGTGCCATAAATATTTCTAATGATATTTTTGATTAAAAAAAAAAGGAGGAAAAATAAATAAAAGAGGCATGTAGTTTTCTTTCATCCAATATCTCCTAGGACTTCTAATGTGAACTGGCATTTCATTTGTAGCCATCTATGACATTAGCAGAGACATTACAGGTGGCCAAAACGTAATTTTCAGACACCAATTTGTATGGCAAACAGCTCAGAGCTCAATTTGAACCACAGGTGGTTTGAAATGGATCATTCTATGTTAATCACTGATTTTATGTATCTGTTAAAGATTTATTATAAATGTTTAGAGTGAGTGAAGACTTCCATTTACTGAGTAAGGCCTAAAACGGTCAGCAGAAGCATGCTTTGCTTTGTCACCCTGCCAGAATCTCATTCTTTTTCATCAGTCAAACCTGATTTCATGATTGGCTTCAATATTGAGTTCACTTCCAACTGCAACACAAGCTGATGTTAATCCCCAAAGCAGACAACTTCTAAAAACTGACATTTTTTTAAACCAGAAAATGGAATAAAGACCACCAAATACTTTCAAACAAGCCAAGAACAGCCAGACAATGATGGCTCTCAAGTGGGAACAGTATGCATGGGTTTGGAGCAGCCGAGATGACAGAATTTTTGCTTATTCCTTGGCAAACCCCATTGTATCTAAACACTCAACACAGTATATGTATCAAGCATTGGGATTTTTTTTCCCACAGTAACAAGTTCATGATTCTAAATATGTCCAACCTGTGTATCAGAAAAGGAGGAAATTTTTTTGTTTCCATTGAAATTTTGACAATAGCCTTTCTTACACAGACATCGAAAGGGATTAATCAGAACTCTTCTCTAGAACATATCAGTAAAGCTGTTAATTATGTTAATTACATCAGTTACTTTTATTGACTTTCCCCCCTCTCTGAATAATCATATCCATCTGGTGGCAATTTTATTTTATATCACTCTCTTTAAGCACTTTTTTTCCTTTCAAAATTTAAGCATTTAATTCTAACTGTAACCTCTGTACCAGTTAAAAATATCTTGTGAAATAAACCAGGAATAATACACACTGTCGGTTATCACAATTGAGGGCTTCTTCAATGTATAGAGTTAAGCCATGCCCCTATATTGCAGCATTAGAAGTGATCACTTTTCTGAAGGTCAGAGTTAGAAAATGTTGTGACAGAATTTAAGAATTCGCAAATTTTGTTTGTCTGCAAAATTACTTATATCATTTTCCTTTGCATACAAACAAGTATACAAGTTGATAGTGCTTCGCATGACTGAAATATTTTCAGGATTTTTTTTTTGTCTGTTGAAAGGAAAAACAATCCATCTAGGCTCATTTGGGAGTGAAGGGGGAACACCAAACAGGAAAAAAAAAAAAAAAATCCACCCTATGAAAGGATTTGTGTAAGCATGTATGAGATGATAGAAACACAAGCACTTAATTCACGGCGGGGGGGGGGAGGGGTGTTGGAAAGAACAGATAAGGGCTTTTTCATCTGAAATTATAGCCTCTCTCTTTTATAAACACTTTGATATCACCAGCCACTTTTGCTCAACAGGCAAGCTGGAGATAAACGCGCTGCATTTGCTAAGGTGCCGATGGACAGAGCATGCTCACTGAAGCCCCAGGTGTGACCCCTGCTCTTCTGCGAGCAGCAATTGGACCAGGCAATCCATCACGGTGCTCCTCCTGTCAGGCCGGGTGCTCGGCTGCAGCTGTCTGTCACACTGGTGGATGGGACCTGCTTAAAGGCAATCATGTCAATCTCTATGTGACTACTCAGACTAAGATAGAAGGATGATCTTGACAGGCTTGGCAAAGTCAGCAGAAGGCACTAGAGGACTTTAGTTACATGCTTAAAATTTAGATGCAATTTGTGCTTCTTATGTGGAGGGATTGAAGAGGCATGAAACAATGCTGTGTTTTACAGCTGGTCGTCTCGGATGAATCTGTTGCCCTCGGAATGTTTTCCATAGTAAATGTAGCGGCATTTTCCCAAAATGCCTACAATAAAAAGGAAATGGATTACAGTTAGGACAGCAGTGGCATAATATGCAAATAAAGCACAGAACTAGGGAAATTTCAAGAAGGGAATAGAACAGTTTTCTCCTGTCCTGCAAAGGAAAGTTTACACATTTGAAATATTCAGTATTACCATTTCAATTGGCAGTTTTGAATCCACTGGGAAAATGTGTGTTCAAACACCTGCATGACCTATCCTGTTAAACATACATCCACGGGTGTCTTCAAAAACAGAATGTCATAACACTGAAACATCATACACTGTATGTACACATTATACACAATACTACTCTCCTGCTTTTGAAAGCCAGGAAGTCTGGGTTGAAGTTACAGTTTGTACTCTCTGTAATCTCTCTGCTACGTGCTTAGAGGCTTTTCCCAATGATTAAAACAAAACAAACAAAAAAACCCCACAAAATTACAGTTTAATGTGGATCCAGAAAAAAAACAAACATTCAAACCTTCATAAAGTCTCTTAAAGTCTCTTTAGGTGCTTCATAAAGCACCTAAAGTCATCCCTGCCTTGCAGTGGCAGAGAACTGAAGCGACCGGTTGCAATCCACACCAGAAATCATCAACAGGCATGGGATAGAACTTGGGAATTCCTAATTGCTAGCCCTTCAGACTTGTGTTTTTCCCAGACATACAAATAAAAATTCCATAAAAACATTTCCAAATTAGCTCTCCAAACAACATCGCATGAGCAAAATCCATTATAAATTAGCTAAATATCAGTATATAGATGATGCTTTTAAAAATTAGTGAAAACACTGCTTTTGGGAGACAAGACATGTTATTTTCAGCGGCAACAGACAGCTTCCTCAGGCGTGTTGCTGTGACTGCTATGGGTGAGCCACACACACCTGCAGATCTCGCTACCTTATTCAAAAGCATCCCCTCTGGTGGTACTAAGTAGTATGTGAAAGCGTAAGTTCACAGTCACATCCCACCTATGAACATCCACAAAGTTGCTAAATTTTACTAGCAGAGTTGTTCTTTATGGCCCCAGGCATGTATAGTCAAATTAAAGTCATCTCCCATGCATAGAAGGAAGGTGAAAGAGTCTCCTCTACCTTGGGAGCGTCTTAACACAGCAATCACTCAAGTACCTAGCTCACCCCCGTAAGAGCAAACATAACCTAGCCCAAAGGAGACAAAGACTGCCTTACATAAAGGGTAAAGACGGGGGAGGAGCAGATCCTGAAATCATTGCTGGTTCAGCTTTCCAGGACTCTCAGAGTCAACACTGTGCTCACCTGCGGTATCAATTAAGCATGCAACCTTTTATATTCTGCATCTATTTTTCCAGAATAACATGCATCAGATAAGCTACTAAAGCCTTGGAAGGCATGGGTTGTGCAAGATAACTTTAACCCATGCTTTTCTTTCCTTCTGAGATATTAGGATAGTAACACATTCCTACAGGGGTGGTGGTGTGGGGGGAAGATAGGCCTGTCATGTGTTATGAAAAACACATTCCTCTGCAGCATAATGCATACGGGGACTATATGGCACAGTGCCTGATGGTCCTATCGTCTTCAAAAATTTCAATTTCAGTAATTTCATTAGTGGAGCAGTTTCCACATTCAAGGGATGATATTATCATCCTAAGCAAGTGTCACATGAAAAGCAAAGATTTTTTCCCCCCAAACAGATGATATTCCCAGTCAAACTGCATCAGGCATTAGGTTGGTAACAAGGCCATTTAGAGCTCTAAATGTAAAGGATACGAACAGTTTATTAATGGCATTCTTCAGACTCCTTTCTCACTGGCATTGATAAAAGTCTTGTTTGAGGTCTGACACATTTCTTAAGGACTGGAAGCTAGACTGTTTATAGAGATGCTGGTGAGAGAGTGCTGTTTGATGAATGCTGGAGACTGTAGCTAGGTGTCAGCGCTTAGAAAATGAGGCAAGGACATGAGGTATTAATATTGTCAATGATCTCTTGACAGGAAAACAGATACTGCATTCACCATCAGATTTAAATAGACATCAAGTGCATTAATGACAGAAGGGCAGACTTCAAACAAAGGGGGCTGTATGGTGCTGCGCTGAGCCAGTCTCTGAGTTGGCAATAACCTGATCTGAAAAGACACTGTCAGGGCTACAGACAGGCCCAGGATTGTGTGCGGTGACAGAAAACAGAGATGCTGACAGAGATACCGGTGCCATATTATGCCAAGTATATTCTAACACTGTCTCCAGCCCTAACTAAATCTGACATCATTTCCTATCACTTATAGTATCCTCCACTGCTCCGGCAGAATATTTCTCCCCAGACATCATTACAAACTCCACTGTAGTTTTAAAGTTACTGGCAGGCCTGTGCTGTCGTGGAGGCTGGGTCTAGAGGCCTAAGGATAACCTCAGTCAATCTAAATTTGGAGTTTGCTGGAGAAGTGCTCTCATTTTCACTGATATCTCAGCTACTTGAGGTGATCCGAACGCTAAAGTGTGAGGAGCTGTCACCTTGAATAAAATCCTTAAAGTAAAGACGCTCAGTTCCTGGGATGCTCAGCAAAGATGTCGGACAGTCTGGCAGCAGGAAATGAAATCCAGCTGCTGCTGCTCGCCTGGGGATAAAGGTGCTTGGGCTAGTGACAGTTAAAGTCAGCTGAAATTTTTGAACTCCTGCAGCCCACAATTGTTTAAATTAAGGAAGTGTTGTCTCCGCAGAGATTCCCTACGCAGGCACACAGCTGTGATTCGATTGCCAGGCACATTACATACACCACTCAGAGAGTCTTGATAAAACACAGTTGAAAATGTTGCCGTGAGACTTTATTTATCATGAAGGTTATTTGTAAAACAATAATCTTGCTCATAAATTAAATGCAGTGACTGGTTAGTTTGTTTTGTTTTGTTTTCTCCACTCCATTTCCTACCTCCTTTTGGTGACTGCAAAAAACTCAGAGAACTACTAAAGGCTTGTGTGCTGCAATAAGAATTTTGATGCTAAGGTAGGTCATACGTGAATTTAGGAAACCTACTGCTTCTGTCCTGCCTATCTGCTATAGTATTCATTTCTCATAGTTCAGGGGCAAGAGTATGCTTGTGGTTCTGCACACAGGCACAAACAAGGGGAGGAACAGGGGGAAACAATACATCTGTGGCTGTTGTGATGTTTTTTAATTAAAATATCCAGCATTGACCATAATAAGCTAAGTATACCCCCATACATCAAAACAACACATAGCATCCTGAATGAGATTTCTGCTCATGGTTCTTAAGAAATGACAACACAAGGTCTCTTG
Organism: Gallinula chloropus; assembly: GCF_964237585.1. Taxonomy (NCBI): domain Eukaryota; kingdom Metazoa; phylum Chordata; class Aves; order Gruiformes; family Rallidae; genus Gallinula; species Gallinula chloropus. The sequence goes on from NC_140090.1 coordinate 57,619,927, forward strand.
AGGGATCATCTTCCCCGAATGAGGCTTCTAATTTTTAAGTAGCTGCTTCTACCATCACCACAAGCTGTTAAAACTATAATTATGAAAAAAATGCATTGGGAAGAGTAATTTTTAAATTCACTCTTTATCTTTTAAATGTTTCCCCCCCTTGGAATGGATGTTCTAATTATGCTAGGTAAGTAATGACCTTGCAGTTGCCTGCATGTGTTGTATCAGTCTTTCTTCACAAACACATTGTAATGTCAGCAACACCAGCTTTTCCTTAGCCAAGGGAAAACCCAATTATCCAAATAAATAAATAAATACATACATGCATACTAAAGCATTTGAAAAATTGTTCAAGTCATGTTTGCTCCTTTTAAACTGGGCATGTGTTGCAGAGAGCTGTGGTGCAGCTGGACATCCATACACTTTCCTAGAGAAAATAAAGTTTGCAGACCTTCATATATTTTATGGAAAATGGTCAAAAAGTTGCAATGGGATGTGTTAGATCTATAGACCATACACAGCCTCAGTAACAGGTCAAATTCAGCTCAGGCCATCAGTGACTTAAGGGAATTGTTGTCTGGTAGCATCTTGTTGCCTTTCTCGGTTTACTCTTTGTCCTAGCAAATAAATGTTCTACATCTATAAAAAAATTCTCAGCTATCACAGCTGGGGCAGCTGTTATCAACACAAACTTCTTCAGTAGCATTCAGTTTTCTTTAAAAAGTAATTACTAAAACTAAGTAGTGAAGCCAAAATTTTTGCCACCCCCATCAAATCCCACTGCCACATCTGCCCAAGATCCCCCTGAGGCACCCATTTGAACATCAAATGTTTTTAATAAACCCCTCTGCAAACACAAGCAGCGAAGTATTCACAATTAAATTTTTTTGTCAAACACATTGCTCTATTATATACATCAGGGGTTACATTTACATACATACATACATACATACATACAGTCCTCTGCCTGCACCAGAGGTGCTCCTACTAGGAGCTGTGATCAGAAAACACATCTCACTTTATACACAGATGCAATATTCTAGCAGAATTCCACTTCACCTAACTTTGAGTACAGTGCCTAAATCCTCCACTGCCAATTTGTATTTGATCCATATTCATCTCTTTTTCTGCAACCTGCTGTTGTATAGTTTTGCTATGGGCTATTAAACAGCTGCCATGTTCCACCAAGAAGCTGGGTACATTTCAGTGTGGTTATACTACCAATCTGTAAACTGGTTTGAGACCCTCCAGGATAAAATATCAACATCATTATATTTTTTTTTTTCATAGGCATTTGGGCATATTCTACAATTAATGAACAGAAGTTGCAAAATTCCCCTAAATACTAATATGAAGTTCTTTTAAAGGAAAATAATTCCCTACCTACAACATTTTAAGGTGAATAAATACATGTCTACAAACAGTTTCAAGTCTGCAATGCTACTGATTTAGGCAAAACACCTCTACCAGTTGAATTAACTTTAAAATCTTAGAAACATTTTAATTTAAAAACTGTACCTTTGTGGAAATTCTAACTCTCTCTAGTTGTCTATTTGACAACTTTTGATTTTCTATTACACTTTGACTTTTGATGAGAAATGAAGTACTAGGAGAGGAAAGGAACTCAGTATCTAACAGTGATAGGAAAAAAAGAAAAAAGAATAAATTAAAAGTTTACTTGGAACCAAGAAGCGTACTTTCGGTTACGCTGAGTCTTGTGGCTGTAACATCAAGGAGATACTTTTTAAACATTGACTGTTTGTCCAAGTCAGACTTCTAAGGTTCATTCATCTGCTTTAACTTTCAGACATTTACTTATTTATAGTTGGGCCTTCATAGTTGTTTATGTAGAAATACATTTTTATAAACAAGAACAATAGTTTGAGCAATTAGAAACACGAAGTCCTTGACTTTTGGAGATGTGTTACAGAGAATAGCAAGGAAGAATGCTTGAGTTATATTGCCATTCCATATTCTGTAAAATGGGCCAAATATAATCAAAGATTTAAAACTATAAACTTATAGGACAAGAAAGGAAGGAATTCTAGACACTTTTTACACTTCATGTTGACTTTCAGTGGAAGAGAACACTTTTTTCCATTGAATATGTTCTAGCCTATGAACTCACTGACACAGAAATCTGAGAAGATCACTTGGAAAATAAGAAAAGGTGTAAAGGATCACCTGGGTCACTAAGTCCTCCCAAAAGCAGCCAAGTATGTAACTCAGAAGGTCCGCTCAGACGTTCACTTGGCTCCAGCAGACAAACCACTGTCACTATAGTTTCAGCTTATATTTTCAGTTCAAGCTGAAAAATTGCAACATGAAACAGCAAATGAAAACGGAAGAGTTGAAGCTGTCCTTGCTAACATGATGAGATCTCTGACTTAATCTATTTGTTTTCAACTGCAGATTCCAGAAGGATCCATGTTGGAGTCAAGACTGGAGCCAATACTAAATCTAGACTCCTTAAATCAGAGCAGAGGGAGCAACAGAGAGGAGCATACAACAGATAAGGAATTGAATGCCTTTGGTTGTGCTACAGCTGAATGCCATAGAAGGGTTATTTTACGAAGACCTGAAGAAATATAGTAATAAACAAAATCCAAACAAAATCCCTAGAATTGTATCATAAGATATTCACAAGTACCCAAATAACAAATCCACAAATATTGACTTCACTTATGTTATAAATTCCTCCAAAATTATCGGTATGTAAAGAGATCAGGTTGTGCTTGTGAAGGCTAAGGACAGAGCTCTGCCTAAGGCAGAATTCCCACACCATGGCCACAACACACACAGAGTGGTCCCCAACTACTCCCAAAGAGGTCACCAAGGATTAAGGAACGCAGTCCATTGCAGGTTTTCTGGAGGAGAACATTCCTTCAGCAGCAAACTGCTGATCCTGTGTCTCCCTTCCCTCTGTGAGTAACAACACTAAAGGAAGGTAACCTTCACGTTCAGGGGAGATGAATTACGTCTTTGCTCTGCTCCCTGCACAGGGATGCCAAAAAGCAAAACATTTTTCTTTGGATGCCCTACAGCATAAGGGACAAAGTGGTCTTTCAGACTGAAAGAAATTACCAAAAAGCACAAAATCAAATCTGTATCCAGTTTACAGCAATGGTGTTGGAATTACACACCTACGCTAGAGCTGAAAGGAATCAGAGCAGGCAACTAAGACACTGAATTATTGCAAGTATCCTGCACAGACAAGTACTGTGACATGTCAAGTCTCACTGGCCTGTTTTAGGAAGGGGGGAAGAAAAGGGGGAGTACGTGGGGAAGTGAGAGTAGGGGAGGGGAAGAGAGCAGTCAACAGGGAGACGATGTTGGAAAAATTTGCAGTGAAGGTGATAGGAATACAAAGATGTGAAGTTTGCATCCCAGGCCAAGGGAGCTGCATAAATGTTCAGTGTAAACTAGCAGTCAAGCTGATGTGTGATAAAGTGCAGCCTGCTGTAAATACACTTCAGGGCTCCCAATGCAGCTGTGGATGAAACTTGCAATTTGGGGGTGGTGGTGGGGGGTGGTGGTGGTGGTGTATTAAAAAGAAAAAGAGGAAAGAAAAAAATGCACTGCAAGCTTTTTCTCACATAATCTGTTACTGGAAAATTGAGAAGCTTGTCCAAGTCCGTGGGAATAAGCTGATGAGCTGATACTTAATAATAAACCATATTGTGTCATGGTGTGGAGTCATCTAGATCCATTCAGGCCACAAACTATATTACTTTATACAGCCCTGGCTGACATACATTTAAAGCCCTCTACACATTAAGGAGCCATTAGGCTGACAGATTAAAAGTTATCTTGGAGCTAATGTTTCCATTATGCGTATCCTGGCAGTGGAACAATCAACACACTGTTCCTCAGATGTCATACTTTGTTTAAAAAAAGGGTAGGGGGGAGAGAAGGGGGAAAGGAGGGTATCTCTCCCTCCTTGAATGACATTGACATGATCAGCTTTGATCTGGGCATGTGCTGTCTACAGATCCTCTACAGTTGGCTAAAATAGGAGCATTTAGGGCATAATACTTTAAATCATTAACCGGTTCCTTACTCCTCTGTGTATCATTGTTACAATTTAAGGTCCCACACTTGGGATTTCTTTGGAGTTTTTCCATGCTTATTGCAACCATCATCAGAGAAATATGTTGGGCAGGGGGTGGGGGTGTTGCCTCTCCAGCAAAAATGAAGCAAAGAGCACCAAACAGAAAAAATCCCACCAACAAATGCTTTTGTCTCTTCAGTGAGTGTATCTTCACCATGTTTGCACTTTTAAATAATGTCATGGATGGAATTAATGCCAACTTCACAATGAAATATTTCTTGTTGAATATGTTAAAGTTTTAAAGCCTTTTTCTTTTAATAGTTAGAAATATAAATTGCTTATTCAGCTAGGTACTGCAAAGAAACCCAAATACAAAGAAAGCATCAGCATGCCAGATATTACTGGTGAGCCTGTGCTTTAATTCAGATATATTGAATACCCTTGAGGGAGATGGAGTAAAGGAAGCATGGTTTCACAGTTCTTTTCGTCTTTTAAACACTTCTTTGTATACCTCATTCTCTCATATATGGTCTCAATAGGAGTAGTACACTAAAGGCAGAACAAATTGCTGTGAATTGCAAGTCAGGTTACATCTGTTAAACACCCTTCATCTCTACACCAATGTCACGAGAGTTTAATTGCTTTCCGCTAACGACCCAATACCCCAAGCTGGACAGCAATTGCAGTAACCAGGAAAAAGCCACTCCCGCCAGAGCAGACCCATGCCCGGCTCCCCTCCGCCCGGCAGCTCCCAGCCGGGAACATCAGCACTAGAGGGCAGCAGGCATTTGTCTAACGCACGGACCGCACCGCCGGGCTTAATGTTCCGATGTGACAATTAAAGCAATACTGTTTGTTAGCTTTGCGGCCAATTTCTTGTTCTGTCATGATCAAAGACAGTATTTATACAACCTCTGCTTTCAGCCTTTCGCCTCGGAGCCTGACTTCTGGTGGACTAATCTCAATGAGCATCAGTTTGTACATACAGATGGCTACAAAAGGTTGTCACTGTGTAGTGGTGTGAACAAAAGGCTCAAAATATTGGGGGGGTGGGAGAGGGGGAAACGGATGACACACACCATTCGTCTACACCACCAGCTCCCAGTGCAGCTGGGGTGGCACATGTTACTTTCTCACTTTCACAGCAAATTCTAGTGTAGTTCTGAATGATCTTTCTCTTACTTTTGATAATGTAACAGTATGATCACTGAAGTGACGCAAGAAACACATAATATATTCAGAATGGTGGAGGCAAAGGAGTTGCGAAATCCCATCCCTACCATACCTTAAGGTTCAGCCGAGCAGTGCATACTCTCCATATTACCTTAAAAGATTTTCAGTTAATTTGGCTAACATGGCACTTCTGTAGGCTGTTCTATACTTTGGGCTAATTTCTACTAATAATATTTACATTAATCAGGAATAGAGTTAAACCAGAAAAAATGATAAGGTCATTAAGAAAACAGAAAGTAAGTAAAATTATAACGCACTTCACAAACTTTAACCATGCGCAGATTGCATTAGTAGTAAAATGTCAGGAGAGAAAATGAGGGAAGCAAGCTCTTTCAGTAACTGTGATAGAATTAAACAAATGTAAGATGATTTATGGGGCAGAAAGCAAACTTTTGGAATAATTGTTCGGAAAGACTGCAAGCATTCCAATAAAATTACAAATTCTTATGTGAAAAAAAATTCGAGCAGCAGGGCCCTTCTGGAGAGTTTAGACATAAATTTGGCTCATCTCATGAGTAAAGCTTGCTTTTGGATCTCAAATGTATCCCTGCTGGAGGAGTTCACATTAGGAAAAAAAAAAGCGCCATACACAATTCAGTCTGGCTCAACTGGTTTGAAATTTCTCAAGAGAGTCATCTGAAATAAAGACAAGTTGCTTTTTATTTTTAAAGCTGGGAAAGTCTCTCAAATAAAATTAAAGAGCATAATGAAATAGTGCTGCTGTCACATTATGAAACAGTTAAGGGAACCTTTTTTGCATGCCATTACTTGCTCCTTTCCATAAGTCCTTCCTCAGAAACAAAGGAAACATTTAACTAATTGCTAATGATAGGATTGCTATAATTCTTCCCAATACAAAACCAAGTGTTTTTTAAGATGCTGATACTACAAGGCCCTGGATTGCCTTGATTTCTGGAGGAAGCTGAAAGCATTTGGTACTTTGTACGACAGATCCAGACCCCACACAACTGGTGAGCTCCTCTCTCTTCTGTAGCTGTTGCTATATAGCACCAAATGAAATCAGAAATACATCTGGATCCAGACAGCTGAAGAGTTCAGAAAATACCTAGTTCTCTGGACAAAGCATAGGCTTGCCTCTTAGCAGAATTTTGTTCTATGCTATAGTGAGTAAAACACCATCTGCTATTGCTAAATACTTACTGGCCATAGACTAGTTCCCAAACACTGACTGCCTCCAGTACTGCATGCCAAAATATTGTCATTGTTTCCTATCCTCAACTTCTTTCCCCCTTCCTCAGCCTCCTTTTAAAAAGATGCTAATGACAGGAAGGATGAAGGTTAAATCGCAATGGACAGCAGAACACACTTTACAAGCGCACTTGTAGCCTCTATGGAAGCTTTTTCTAAAGATTAAAAAAAAAGGTAGGGGGCTAAGCAGTTGCTTGAGAGAGGCACATTAAAACCCTTCCATTAGGGTCAGAATCACTAAAGTTTAGTCAATGCACCAAGGACTTTCTAACAAATATCATGCTTACTAAACATTTTCTACTACATCATGGATATTGGTGGAGTGTGTCAGTTAATCAGTATTCACCCGCTTTGACAGCTTGAAATATTACTCACTTATTTGGCTGGTTCAAATTTGTCAGACTTGACTATGTCATAAGTTAACATGTCCCCATATTAAAAGGGAGCCAACTGGCAAATGTGCACATTGGACCTAATAAAACACATCTGGTGAAACAATCAAGTTCCACTGATCACTGTATCACTCATAAGCACAAATTAACAGCGAATGTCTTTGAGACTACCAAGCTAAACAGGAAGCAATAATCTGCTACCTACCACTTTACCAAATATCCTTTAAATGGTTAACTGAATGATAAAACCTCCACCATGTCCTGTTACACAGACATTCAACTGCTTGGTTAAAGCTGCATAAATATTTCAGATGTCTTGGGTAATTTGCTGATACAAATGGAAGAAGTGCTTAAGACAGAAGCTGTTCTTCAATCCAGAGAATTATTTTTTTTTTTGACCAAGGAAGCCTCATCTGCCAGAGGCAGGCCATTTAGGCAGTGGATCTTACAGGTAATACTCTTCACCTTTGCTCTCAGAGCAGGTGCCATTAAAACAGAAAGCACTCTACAGATAGCAGGTAGTCCAGGATTAGTCAACCACATGAATTCATAGTGGGAAAACTAGTCACATGCAGTTGTTGTTTGGTTAAACCTATCCAACAGTAGGGTCCTGAGTGCTGCTGTTAAGCCTGGGGCAGCACCAAACTGTCTCTATTCAGAAGGAGTAAATACTGGGCATGCTGGCTTCCACAGCATCCTTTGTGCTCTCTGACAGAAGCAATGCACAGCACAACTGCCCTACTGAAGACCTCAAAGATCGCAAAAGCAACAGAAAAAAAATATACAAGAAAGATCTTCTCAGGGATAAGGAAAGCTTAACCACTTACGTGTGTGCAGTGAACCCTCTGGTCCTTTCAGAGAGGCTCCTGGGAAGCAGCTGTAGGCTACTGAAGTATTTCAGTCTTTGGGCAAAACAAGCTTGACATCCCTGTTGGCATCTCTGCTGAGAACAGACACTGGCCTTACTCAGAAAACATCAAACGTGACTTTCTGCTAGCTGTGGTGAAGCTGAATACTGAAGGCAGGGGGAGGAGAGGTCATAGAGGAAGCAGTAGTTAACGGGGTAAAGTGAGTGTTATAATCCCCAAATTGCAGTTGGACTGAATGTTTTCAGACAATTTGCCTGTCTAAACCAAGACAGTATCATTTTTCTTTCTTCTAGGAGAGGGTTAAGAATAATCTGAAGCTTGGAAAATGGCTGCTGTTGATACTAGTGAGGCCTTCTCTTTAACTAGATCCTTCAGGAAAAAACAAATTAATCAACAGCCAGCTGAAGTGGGTTTAATGATTGCATTCTGCATACAATCAGCTTTTCCCTTTTCAAGGGCCATCAATATGTCAAGGGAAGACATATCTGAAGGATATAGCTCTTAACATCAAGGTTATCTATTCTCCACAAGGCTCCCACTCCTTACTGGGCTGATACTTTACACTGCCTGTGTCTAACATTTTCATCAACTCTGCAATCAATCAAGGTAATAATGTTGTGCAAAAAATCAATTAACAACGCAATTAAACTTTCCTTATTATCTCAAAGGGCTGAAATAATACCTAAAGGGAAGATAGACTCACTGAATGCAGACATCCATAACCCAATGTGAAAGTGAATTATGAGGTTAGACAGATGCAGGCATGTACTGGCGCTGTTATTTTCAAAGGGATATATCTCATCCAGGCAGTGTATCAGTCACCACCAATCCCATACCCTAAAATTCCAAATTACTTTTAAGAAATATACGATGTGCAATATCCATTTCATATTCTCTTTTAGAGATAAACCCCCCAAAATCTGAACAGGAGTATTATTCAAAGACAAAATGATCTTTCAGAGAGAACATAAAATATAAAAGCTATAATAACATTTACATCTGTATACCACCCATGTCTGTAAATGCAGGTCATCAATTATACATAATCTGTACTGAATAAGGAACAGAGGAAGCTGCACAACATTTAAAGCCCAAAGGCTCAAATTTGCAAATACCTTGCACCAAGTACATTGAAGGAAGAGCCCCAATATAAACACATGCAGCAACAACAGCAAGGACTTAAGTATCACTCACTGAAAATAAGACAGAGTGCCTATATTATTTTGTAATTACATTCAACCCTCACGGAAACATCATTCCCAAGAGCTGAGAGTTTTAAAATGCATTGAAAGCAGACAATTAACCACTTGCTGTTGGGAGGATTTGGGTTTTAGCATAAAGATGTTAAGGATCACAGGCAGTCAGCACATCAACACAATGGAGTTAATATAGTTAGGAACCCAGGTGCAACGGTCCTGTGTCAGAGATGCATAGACGAGGATTTGGAGGAGAGAGAAGAGGCAAGTAGAGAAAGCATACATCTAAAATTAACTACCATATGAGTGATCTTGCTAGTCCCCAGGGACAAACAAAAAAAGGTTGTTATACAAAGAAAATGACCACGGACCAAGCTCGGTGTTTTGTGGGTTTTTTTTCGACTCCTATCATTTTCTACCACACAACCTGAGCAGTCCCCCTCAGCCCCCCTCGTTTGTTTCCCAACACCCAACTGTCTCTGTTGTTTTGATTTAACATAGGCAAAAAGATAATGAAAATAGAAAATATCTAAGGGAAACCTATGTCAGAGTGACAAGCTAAGATCACATCCTGTAATAACCTCAGGAAAATTTGGAAGTGAAAAAGGTTTCCCTTAAACGCCGCACTTTGAATTCCTCTATTAAAGGGCGCTCTGTGTGTCTGTGTTAGCAGAGGTGTTCTACAAAGCAGTTCTCACAGCAGGGTTTGCTTAAGCACATAACAGCTGCAGTTTAGAAATGGTCTATTCTTACAATTAGCTCATGTAGTGCAAGTGGCTTGTTTGGACCAAGAACATCTTTTTCTGTTGATAATTCTCCCTGGTTTTGTCTTTGTCTTCCACTTCCTGTTCTATTCCCTGCTACCTCCCATGCTGTGGAGTCAGTCATGGGTGAGACACAAATAAGTGAATTCAAAACTAAATTTTCCACAATTTTTGAATCGTTACACAGTTTTCCTGCACGGATTTGGGGCATTATTATTATCCCAGGATTAGAGAATTCAGCCATTACAATCTTAACCTTTAGAAACATAATTAATATGTTTTCATTTTCAATGACTTCATTGTGTGTCTATCAACTGGAACCATTCCTGCTGTGTATTTGATTCCACTGACGATGGGGTGTGTTGGATTTTAAATGATGTGCTAGCACTTCTGTTCCCTATATACTCTAGTTTATGTGTTATTCATGACTTGCATTTGGAGACATGGATGATACACAGATGTAAATGTTATTAAAGCTTTTGTGTTTTAGATTCATTGTGAAAGACTTCTTTGTTTTCAGATAATTCTTTTAACCATCACAAATAAGCAGCAATACATGACATTGTCTTGAGACATTTTTCTCTCCTGTTAAGCTTTTTGATGAAGAGACTTTTTCTTTCAATCCCTCCCTCCCTAATGTTCTCTCTTCATCAAAATATAGGATAAACTGACAGACAGCAGAGTTACACCTGCAGGATAATGTAGAAGTAAACCCCTTTTTTGTCATACGCTCATTATACAAAATCAGAAACAAAAGTTGCTTCATTTCTAAATAGCTGTCAGGGCTGTGGGTCCCAGTTCAAGAAGGCTGCAGCTGGCATAATTCTCAAACTGCCTTCTTTCCTTAACATCACATTCATATTCCTAAGGAATTAAAAATGAACATGGTAAAGAAAAAGGGGTTTTGCCCAATCATGCTTCCCTATCTTCTTTTTCACTTAGATTAATATTTTTTTTTTTTAGATAAATAGTTTTGTATCTCTAAAGATTTTGACTACATGACAGGTATACTGTGTATCTTTCTTGCACTGGTAGGTATTATGTAGGAAAAATACTGAAACACAAATATGTACTTAAATGCACAGTACAATTCAGCCTTGCAAAACATTATCCAGCCAGTAGTCAGAGGCAATTTTGGTTTTGATGGACAGATAAAAGACCATTAAATTTTTTCATCGTCACTTATTAAGGCAAAGGGTGAACAGGTAGATTTGTGTGTCTGGGTTGCTAAATCTTCAAGACAGCTGTATTAGGCTGCTGTACTTAAGTACATATATACTCCCACGTAACTTTGAACTGAAAGAAATGTGCTCTCAAAAAGCCATGCTTAATCACTAATAATTCTGTAATTTGACAATATTTGTTCATACACCCTTAGATACTTTCTCTCAATGAAGTTGAACCTCACATCAAATGTGTAGTCTTTGGTGTTCTCACATTTTCTGCCTTTTGCTTTAGAAGAAATCTTTTATATCAGGTTTTGTTTGGTTGTTTTTTGTTTGGGGTTCTTTTTTATTATTATTTCTGTATTTTATCCATTAAGCCTATAATAGATAGCAGCAGCTTCTCTACAGCATTTAAATATTCAGAAGCCAGGGTAAAAGGGGTTTCTTTGTCTGAAATTCAAGCCTCTTATTGTTAAAATCTAACTTGGAGTAATTTAGTCAAATGGTATAATGGGTTGACCAAGAAAGTAACTTCTTATGTCTTCTGCTGTAGGAATACTGTGCTGGGTAGTGGCAGCTTGCACTCCCCAACATACCATTTTACAAAGGACTTCATATTTTGTTGTGAATAGTTACTGGAAAGAGTTTTCCATTTGACAGACAATCAATCTAATGTCACCCACTCCTTACCTCCAATTTTCTACTAACACCACCTCTGTCTGGTACAATCTTGTTAATGTTTTGCTGTAGATACCTGCTGTTTTACTTCACATGCCACTAAAACTTACTGCTTTCGAGCAGTTTTGGTAAACTGCTTTTGAGCTTTATGAAACAGAAGACAATTTTTGAAACTGGACCAAACCTTAGCTTATTTAGCAGGACACTGCAAGCTTGCTTCTATGTCTTTCATGCTTCATTATGATGATAATAAAGCTCCAACCTTCACCAATTCAGCTCAGAACTACTCAAAAGAATATTTTCAACAGTCTGAAAACAGTATGTCATAGCTTAGTTGGCTTGCATTGCATTCCAGATAAATCATAGCCACAGCACAGTGTGGCTGTATGAGGTAAGGAGAAACCCACTCCCTACTGCAGGATGTAAGATCAGGAGGAAGTAGCATGTCTGGAAGCACGATCAGATTAGGCCATACTGGGTCCTCAAAACTACGAAGCTACTCTATTTTGGATAAGTGACACAGGGTCAGTAGAAGAGAGGGAAAAAAGGATACTTCTGTGTGATTTCAATGTTGTGCTACACTATTAGTTCTTCAGCCTTCACAGACTACCTGGCCAATGTACTCATTTCGTTCTTTTACTTTCATGCACATTTATTAATAGGCTTGCTCAAAAATGCAAATGGTCAACAGTAACATTTTCAACAATGCTTCAACAATTATTTTGCTATCAGGTCACAGTGTCTACAACATTATTTAGGCAAATCTGGCTTTATCCATAATATTAGTAGCCACCTTATCTGAAGTAGAACCCGATGCCGCACAACAAAGAATTGTTGAGGTAAAGTTGTTAAAATAACAGTATAAGATAAAATTGCCTTCCTGCCTGCCAAACAGAAGTTAGGTATGTCAGGTTCCTCTCTAGTAATAGGAGACTTCTGCCACTCCCTCAGTGCACTTGTCTGCCTTAAGCAGTCTTTGGTAAAGCCAACACAATATGCTTAAAGGTCATGAATTTGGAGGTCAGACATCAACCCACTACCAGATAACTCACTGCACTGTTAGTAAGAGGAATTATTTAACCAAATTGATTAGAGAGATGAAGTCAAGAGAGAACCAGTTGAACCAAGCAAACAGTGACCCATAGGCTTGAGACTATTTTCTTTCTGAAGTGGTTTCATGGTATACATTACCAGAAACTTCATGAGACCACTCTAGACCATCAAAGGTCCATTCAGATAAGATCACCCAATAAATGGGGTACTAAAACAGATTATAGAAAGATGGTAAAACATGATCTTCCTTTTTTCTTCCATTTATTAGAGATTTTTTTGTTTAACATGGAAGAGTTTGTCTTATAAGACCAAAAGATATGACAGTGATATGTATTTTTCTTTAGATACAGAAAATAAATTCACGTGGTCTTTCACATAGCCAAGCAACTGTGCAGGTCTGGTAAGTCTGGCGGTCTCGTATAGCCTTCTTCCCCATTTATAGCAATGATAGGTAAGTCCTGGACACACATGGCTCTAAAATTTATTGACTTCAAGTGCAATTAATATCCAAGCCTCTGGGAAGCTTATATAAAGCTATTACTCTGTTCAAAGGAGGGGGGGGAAAGGACCATCAAATGGTTATTCTGAAAGTTATTTTTCTGTTTTTCTTTGTCTCAGAAAGGAAAGGGGGAGGGGGGGAACAACTGTTCCATAATTATAAATCTTCTGAAATTGTAACTCAGGAAAAGACTTTTCAAATAAAATGTTTCCCAGAAAAGAATATTTGGCAGCGGTTGGCTCTTGTTTTTCCTAATAACCATTAAAAGTCTGCCCTAGTAAACCATTTTACTGCAACGTTTGAAATTGTAGAGTTTACATTTTATTTAATGAATAGTTGCAGAGCATTAAAGCAACATCTCATCGGCAAAACAGCTCCTTATCCTCGCTTTGTCTCAATTGGTTTTTTTACATTTCATTTTCAATGACATGTCAGACGTCTCTCACCAACCTCAAAGGAAAGTTGAATGCAGGGCTTACAAAGTTAAGCTGACATTTGCTCTCTTCCAATAAAAAATATTTAGTCCATTAAACATAAATACCTGTCATTATGATACATGGACTGGGTACAAGCCTCCCGTTTCCCTCTGATGTTTATTACATCCAAACAACTGCAGTGCCTGCATGTTTTCAACTTTAGTGTATTGATTAAACTTTTAAATGGCTGCCATATAACCCAGGGACATCAGGAAGATTAATTTGCGTCAATGTTCATCTGTAATTCATTAGCCATTTATTCTTTACAACCACATGGGCTATCAAGAAAATGCAGGCCATTTTTCACTCTGCACAGGCTTGGGAACAGATCCTGAAATTTGTGCTGCATACAAATAAGCTCCCCAGGCCCGGCCACTTAAACTGCTTGGCTTTTCAAAAGTTAAAGTTGGGAATAACAGCAGAAAAAAGGGAACATAAAAAAACAGAAATGGACAAAATATACGTCCTCAGGGTACTAGGGATTTAACTGAGTTTGTCCACTGTCTTTTCATCCATGGATTATGGTTTCTTATTTCAGTCAGATTAAAATAACTGAAACTTGTTTCTGTGCAAAGGCCATAAATAAAATGAGTTGCACCCCCCTCTAATATCTCCTAAGATGCAGTTACTTGGAGAAAGCTAGAAAGTGGCAGTGAAGTATAAAAAGCTCATGCCTCAAGGAGGTTGTGGCTGTGAATCTAAGAAAAGGATGCAGTTTTAACCAACTCTTACATTTATTGTGGGTTCCAGTGCTGCCTTTATTTGGTAAAATGCCCAGCTAAATATCGGTATGTTTCCTTAGGGTAGAGGTAAGCCATCTGGCTCCTTGATTTGCCCTACTGACCCCTTGGCACAGTATGAAGTGCATATTAAATAAGGAAAAGGAAAGAGAACAGCTATAAAGCAAACAAAAGTGCACATGAATTTTACATTTACAACATGGAAAGATCAATGAAATGCATCCTGGTTTCTTTCCTCTTCGCTACCTATAAATAAAGCACTGTCACTGTGCTAGGCAAATGTATGGTAGTAGGGAATCAGACTCATTGAGTCTAATGGCAGTAATCAAGATACAAAAAATTAAGATCTCTTATAAGACAAATCCAACAGGTTCCCTGTTGCAGGCAGAAATCTTCACACAGGCCTAGTATCTCATTTAGGATGCAGCAATCTCTACCTAACAGCAACAGTCACAGTGCTACCATTTTAAAATGTGGATTTATGCATGTATTTAAAAACAAGGAAGAGCAAGACAATGTGCTTCTCATCAGCAATCATCTCACTGTTAAATACCACCCCAGAGGGAAAGAACCCTGGAAAAAGCACCCAAAACTAGCATAATCCCAGCCACAGCACAGGTGCAAAAGAACAAATATAATAAACTGCATAAGGATGTCACTTCAGAAAGTTTGTGGGACTAAAGATGACAATCAAAACCCTGACAATCAGGAAGAAGATTTTTCAACTTGGCCAAATAAAGATTTTCTACAAAGAATTAGAAAAGGCAAGCACTACACATGTGGATGACAAAACATCTGTAGGAAACACATTGTCCTGTTCATTGCAATCCTCATAACTGTATCATAACTCACCTGCCTGCATGGTCTAACCTGATCTCTTTAAATCCATAGTGAATTGTGGGACTACTGCAGGATGTTCTCTGTTTGGGTCCAGCAGGGAGGCAGAAGGCTCTAACCAAATCCAAGGAATGCACAGGAGGCAGTGGTGTATCTGAACAGCCCGATCTGTGAGGCAGAAAGGGATTTTGGCCTAAAATCTCCAGCAGCATAGCTCCAAAGAAATAAATGCTGCCCTACCATTATCTTATCAGCCAAAAACCTGCCATTTGGTACATGCCTCTGCAATTTGTATACCACTGTGTATATAGGCAATCTGCAGATGGCATTGCTAAGCAGCTTTTCTCTGTCAGTTGACTGGCTTGTAAATGCCCCAAAATAAGTGACCTAAAAATAAATTACCAGATAGGCACGGATATGCTCAAAGTGAATTTTGGATATGCTCTTGTGTTTTATTACATGCTTGAAATTTAGACTGAGTTCATAGAAAGATTCATTACGGTTCATCAATCTCACAAGCAAACCCAAGTTGATTTGTGGTTTCATTTTGCACAAATACTTTACTTCTAACAGGCAGGAGAAAATTAAATGAGTTTTGGTCAGATATTTGGATTCCTTTGAATGTGAAAGTTGAGTCAAAAAGAATGTCGGGAAATGAACCAGTTACAAAGCCATATGTACAAGGAAAAAAGTCCATTTATCCAAATCTGGATAGTTTTATGCTGTAAACATAGCCTGAGTCACTCTGGTCTGCATCTTGCCCCACTGCACAAAGAAAATATGAAATCTCAGATTCAATTGTTTATTTTGTTTTGGTTTTGTCAGCTTTAGATAGGCATTCAAAATAATTGAAATATATATTTTTTGTAATGGATTAGTTTTCTACAATGACATGAGACATACCAGGTACTTCAGCAATAAACTCACCTTGATAACGGGTGAGTTGGAAATACTGCAAAATTTACTTAGCCTCTGTAGAAAAAAGATGCAGAGCTAAAACTGCAGCTTAAATTAAGAAAAGCAAGGCAAACTGCAGCACCATCATGGAGTGTCTAGCACATCAGAAAAAAATAATCTTAGATAGCATGAAAACCAATTGCAGGTGTCCTAGAAGAGAGCCATTAGAAATTCAGTGGAAGACTGTTCAACCCTTTTTCTGCTGCTAAGAAAAGCTATCTTACTGTGGTCATTAAAGAGAGTGTTTCTTCGAAACTTTCATCTTTATTTTTCTATTTGCTAGCATTAACTTACAGTATAGCACAGTTAAGATGCAGCAGGAGCTTGGGGTTCAGTTCTTTAACAAGCACGGTATAACTTATCTGCAACATCAGTGATACATTAAAGGAGTAGAAATCCCAAAGGCAGGGTTACCAGTCCCAGTAACTAATTAAATCTTAAGAAATTAGTACAACAACCTAGGGGAACATTTGCCACTATGCCCACACTGTAAACCTTTCCTGGGAAAGTCCCTTCCAGGCTACATGCCACAGATATGTGGCACGGGAGCAGGCAATTGTGGCCGACCATCGCACCCGGACTCTCTCATGCTGCAGGAATCTCCAAATGGGAAGAGTAGGTGGCTTTGAACTCATGCTTGCACCAGGGGGGCCTAAAGCAGCGAGCTCAGGACTCAGCTATTTGTTTTCATTTTCATATAATGATGTGTCTAGCTCTCATGGTTGCACAGAAAACTGTATCAACTCGAACCATATGTTAACTGAGGCAGCAATATGTTCTTAAATTGGCAGACAGCTCAAAATGACAGTTCAGCAAGATGTGAACTATTTTCAATCATCTCAATAGGGTGTTAACTCTGAAACCTAAACACTGCCTGTGTATATATTTTGTTAACCATTTCGCTACTAAATACTTTGAGCAAGATATATACTCCGTTCCTCCACACTTCACCAAGACAAAAATGTCCTAACTTCTAATTTCAAAGCAACTCTATATAAATTGCCCTATTTACATACTTGGCTCAATCATTTTGAGCATCTCACAATCAACGCATTTATCCTTACACAATCATAAGGCAGTGAAGTGCTGTCATCTCCTTTTTTACAGACGGAGAAAAATGCAAAAACATGATAAAAAGGCAACAGAACACAGATCAGCTGAGCTGATGCCTTTTGTCTGAATCAGTAGATAAGCCTTTCCTTTTACACAGAAGTTAAGTGGAGACAGTGGAAAATTCATCGTATTAAAGTAACAGAGGCTGAATATTTCAGAGTAGTACTATTCATATATGTAGCAGAATTAATTTTTGAAAAGTTGTGTGCAGTTCAAGTTAAATTAATTCAGTTCTTTCACTGAATGCCGCAGACTTTTCCAAGGATTTGCTCAAATGTAAGGCCAGTTTACCTTACCTCTAGGTGGTCAACATTATTAACACAGTGTCTTACGCTTCAGGCTATAGCATACAATAAAATAAGTGGGAGACAAATGTAAATTTTAAAACTAAGAAAAGTTGGTCAAATAAAGATCTGAATTAGTAGCACTTTTAAAAATCATACCTGCATAAAACAACGCATAAAAACTCCCCAAAACTTTAAAATATATTTGTTTTACTGTCAAGTTCTTTTCTCACACTTTCTTCCTTAGTTTTGTGGCCAATCTGGCAAATGGGGGGCAACCAGTGTAATTGAAACTGTTTTCCTGCCCAGCAAGTACTTCAGTTTTTGACTCACAGGAGTAAATGCATCCAAGCCAGGAATAGAAGTTGGCTATTTAGTACTCAGGTGACAATATAGGTTACAAGAATGTAGATAGCATGATAAAACTTCAGCCTGGCTGGGACTACATGGGAAAAGGTGGTTATGTGTCCTGATACCAGCATAAGTCCCTTTCAAACAATTGACTGCAAAAGCTCTATCTAGTTTGTGAAGTATTTTGTGATGAAAGGCACTCCACACATGTAAAATATTATTACTGCATTTGCAAAATGAAATTTCTAAGAGAAAAAGCACAGAACATGCCAACAACAATAAAGCAATCAATTGCAATAGGATGCAATAACTTGCAATAAATTGCTTTGTAGACAAGGATTAAATTGTTTCAGCACCAGCCGCCCAATCCAACTTAACTAACAAAGAGCAAAAAGAAATGAGAAACATTTGCCTAAAAAGCTAATAACTGTCAGTGTGTTCAGAACACCAGCATGTCCTGCTACACCTAATACCTTTGTCGAGGTGGCCTATCTGGAACTACTCTTTCCCATTCCCTGCAGGCTTCAGTTGCAGTTTCCCCACAGACTCTTGCTGTATTTGCCAACATTGGATCTCTGCTTGGGGTCTGAGTTTGAGACAATCCAGATCCACACACAGAGCCCCCCTTATCCTGCCCCCCCTTCAGTATCACTCATCGCAGCTTAAGCCTGTCTGGTTTGCACTGGCAGTGACCTGGATGTTGCACATGCTACAATGCAATACGAGAACAATACCAGCAGTAAGACTGCTCGTGCGATGTTGATTTTTCATAAAGATGTGCTTAACCTTCTCCCAACAACATTATTGTTATACTTTTTTTTGTGCACTGATCCTACAAATCAGCATTACATTATAATGAAAAAGCATTGTATTTGGGTTTAAATCCTTGCATTAGGCATTACCTTTGAACAAAAGTTTTAAGAGCTACAGTTTTGCTATTCCACAAGATCTTTTAATACATCAGCATCTCAATTCCTAAGAATTCCTTCTATTATCATATAACTTTCTCTGGGTGGACTCAATGATCTTTTGAGGTCCCTTCCAACCCCTAACATCCTGTTATTCTTGTCTAGTTACATGCTATTTTAAGTGATGTCAAAACTGAACCTCACAACAAGAGAAATTCAAAAGAAGGCTGATTGTCTGCTTGTTCCATGGCCTTTGCCTTGCAGTACATACTCAGTGTGAGACTGGAAAATAACAACAAATAACATTTTTTGCAGACTGGAGAGTTACCATTCATCTCCATTTCCATGGGACACATCAGTTACAGCCTGGGCTGTCCTGCACAAAGAATCCAAAAATACTTTTGCTTGTTAAGCAACAACATGGCACTGTGATGCAAAGTGGTGACTGATCCACCCTTTGGGGGTGCAGTCACAGAAAGACTCTACACTATGAAGCAGAATTGTTTGCATTTTAATAGTTGATGACTCTTCTGCATATGAGTGTTGAAGAAAATCTTATGTTCATATGGAGATATTTTCAAATGAACTTGGAAGTATTTTATGATTAAATTTACAAGAGTGCCTAAATCTATTTTTTTTAGGTCTTTAAGAAAAAAAAAGAAAAAAGAAAAAATCATACACAGGTCTAAACCTATGAAGATATTAAACTGACAAAAAAAGAGAACCATTATGCCTTTCTCAAGTAATGGCTAGCACCCAAGTTCGCTATAACTTGATTGTAAAGAAAAACAGAAATCCAGAGACTAAACACTGTGTTCTGCAATGTACTGCAATACTGGTCCCCCCCCACATCTCTATACAGGGGAAGAAACAAGTCTGCTCTGCTTCCCTGACTATCTTTGCAAGAAGGTGTTGCACAGTCTCTGATTGGGCAAGCTTGAGCTCCATGATTCTCCACTGGGGACACATTCCCCCAGCTGTGATGTGGCCTGGGTGCACTCACTGAAATCAGGACAACCAAGCACATCACTGAGCATTGTGACCCCTACCATAAGGGGGAACTAACAGGATTCTCAACACAAGTCACAGAGTGAGAGAGGAAGGTGAAAATAAATTAGGTAGCACCGGAGAGGGTAGAGGAAAATCCTGTTTCTCTCTTGAACATTCAAAATGCATTCCAACCACATGAATAGTGTGCTGTTACCCTTCTGCCTACTTTTTGAAGCAAATGGGTCTGTGACTGCCATGAGATGTCCACTGAACTGTGAGCTGCCCACTCAGACATTCACTATTTCTCTCAGGGGACTTGGAATTTGCAAACCACAAAAGACCAAGGAATAGCTTGGCCATCAAAGCCCCAGCACAGCCAAAATGGCAACCTCTGCTGACAAGTGCAGCAACGAAGCGTTAAATGCATTTTATGCATCTTCTCTTGCTCCTAAAAACTTGAGCCATGCTGATCTTGTCTGTAGAGTCTGGCACTCAGACACTTTAAAAGATGCCTGTCCCAAGACTCTAGATGTGTACCTGTAGAAACAAGCCCTGAAAATCTAGCTGCTTACTGCCTTCAGAGGGGTTTGGACTAGCGTTGGAAAATGACCCCACTTCATTAGTTTCCCAAGCTGGGATTTGCAGCTGGAGTTTTCAATAGAATTTAGCACTACAACGGTGGCTGGACATTCAGAAGAGCTTAACACCCATTAGGCAATGAATAGAAGCAGCCAGCATCTCAAAATGCTCTGTGTCCAGCAGCTAACCATACTCCTCATTGACTAAAGTAGTAAGAAAACTGGCTCCAATAAAATTGCCAAATTTACCTTAATTAGTGTGTTTCCTTAATGCTCCATTACTCAAATTCAAAACCATTTGAAGTTTATTGCCTATTCATGGCTCTCTGAAGAGGGGTTTCATTTGCTGAGCTTTTGGCAGCTCACACTGTTCTCAATGAGAGCTACTATATTGATTTATTTTTGAAAACACAATTCTGAAAAAATTCATTTTAGGCTCACATTTTGAAAAATTTAACCTTCATGAGTGATATGGGTCAGAACATAATGCACTGAGGGGATACTTTACTTCAATAGAACAGATTACATCTTAAGGCACCCTTTCCCATGCAGTGGAAGGGACAAACTGACAGCCAAGGGGTCCACAAAACACACATTCTTAGACAGCATTTTGCACATTTCAAGAACATTCATAAAATGATAGCACTGCAGTACAGATTCACAAATTACAAAGAGGTGTTAGGGTGTACTGTGCCCTCTGAAAGTAGATTTAGAACAGCACAACTTATATTTTACAGATTTTTACTTTGAAAGATCTTTTGAAAACTGGCAGAATAATTTGAATTTATGTTTTATAACTACAACACCTCATTTTACTTTTTGCAAGCAAATTTCTATTGTGACATGGTGTCTTTAAGAATTTAATTTCAGAGCACAATCCAAAACAAAGTCCATGCCAGACAACAAACAATGCTTATTTCCTGTATTCCTACAGAATGAAGATGTCAGTATCACACAAAATGGAATTTGGTAAATAGATTTCCTCTTTTCAACCAAAATTTTAATTTTGATGCAGCCTGTGAAACAGAAGAAATATTTTTTCCTAAACAACTGTGTATAAGAAGGACCAATTCAATAATGCAGAAATGGTTCAGAATTGGATTCAGCACCTTTCATCACTGAATTCAGTTGCTTAAATAGAACCTGCTTAGTAAGGTAAAAATGACAACATTAAAACCTATTGGAAATTCAGCAGCTTCTAAATAGCATTTTGAAATGTTGACATGGCTTCTATGAGAAATTAATTCCATTTTGCAGACACATCAATGACTGGTACCAACTCTCGCTGTTGAGTGGAAATTACTGGACAAGACCCTGGCCCACAGAGGCTGTCCTTGACATCAGCAAGTAGAACTGTCTATAATGTTACTAATTCTCTTCAGTATTAAAACTTATTTCAAGGCAGTTATATCTTGCTTTTTAGATTAATTCAACAATCTCATGAGAAACCTGGTGAGGTAACTACTGGAACTTAATGAAGATTTGCAGTCAGATTGTTTGAGTAGCAATCAATAGTCCTTTGGTCACAAAAGTTTTAAATTATAAAATGGTACCAAAATGTTTTTTAACATCTCCCTGGTACTATATAGAATAAACTCCTAGTGACACTGCTTTTACTTCTAAAGTGTCCTTTCCATAGTATATGTGGGCAATTATTGCTAGTTGTCCAAGCATTACATTTTTCACACAGAATCTACATTGCAGACTGCACATTTGAATCAGGCTCAGACCACAAAAGCCCACATTACCTAATATTTTCCCTGTAGTCAAACCCTATTTTTCTGATAGGCTAACTCTAAAAATTCTTATATCAGGTTATCACAAAATAAGGCTACCTCTGTAACACTACTTTAGGAACCACAGATTTGTTTAAGGCTCAAAAAAATGACCCTTATTGGATTTTTCTTCACCTTTTTGTCCCCCTTTCTTTTTTCTATCTAAGCTACAAAAAGCAGTCTTGACTTAGGCTGGGTGTTGAACCATAAGTTTTAAGAGTTTGACAAACCATACACCTCAACTGAGAAATAGAGGATTCTGCTTCCATTAAATTTATTTTTCATTTTTAAACAATATATAAGGAAGAAGACCAAATTCTACTTTAGCGTTCCTTTATTTACAAATATCAGCTGAGATTCATCACTTTTTCTAATCTGTAGCAAAGACACATAACTGAGGTCTTGCAGGATAAGCAAGAATGTTCTTTGGACACATGCTAAAATTATCCTTATTCATATGAATTCAGCTTGAGAATTTCATCCAATATTTATGCATTTATTTGAAGAAAAAAATACTTTGGATAAATATATTAAAAAAAAATTCTTGGTTTCATCTGAATTTCAAGGTTCAGAATCACCTTCATAATTAACAGCAACTAGAAAAGGAAATACCAGTATTGTTGCAAGAAAGTCTATTCCAGCCCAACTTTGAGAAGAGGTGCAGAAAGGATATCTGTTTTGGCTGTGGTCTAAAGCATCTATAAAGACTCTTGTTCTGACAAAACTACTGAGTATTTCCAAAACTCAGAATTAAAGATCAATGTATCACCAGCTCAAAACTTTTCAGTGCTGTGAAGAAACAAGACAAAGAAAAGCAACACAGGACATGCCACAGTAGAAAGAATGTAGATGCAGAATTGATTATTTAAAGCATCAAAATTGCATCTTAAAAACCACTCAGTGCTCCTGTGGTATCTGTGACATGCTGGTGTTTAAAAACTGAGGGGAGAAGAGACTGGTGAGCCAGGAATCTACGTTCCTAACTAATTTGTTTCAAATACTGCCACAGTCTTACATGTGAGAAATGACATTAAGGGCAAAGGGTGACGGTGCAGAGATAAAGCAACAAGAAGGTATTTAAAATACTTGCCAAGAAAAAAGCACTCATCTGATAAAAATTTAGACAGGAAGGATGCCAAAAACCAGGAGAGACACAACGGAGAGATTTGATGAGGTGATTGCTGCTGAAGTTGTCAGGCTTGTCAGTAGAGAGGGGATGCCAGATTTTAACTCAAAATAGTGTCAGCTTAAAAGTTGCCTCTTTTTTCACCACATGTTTCTAATTAAGATGACATTAGGAACTTACTTCTGGCAACTATAAATAAAACTGTTTGGGATTTGGTGTAAAGACTAGGTAGAAAGGTTTTTCAATATCTTAAATCAGAAAAAGAAACCTGTTATGAAGAGCAAACCCTGAACAACTTGTGCAAATGCCACAATCCAACAATAACCTCAAGATGGGTTTGAATTTGAATAATGGAGCATTAAAAAAGACATTTGTTAAGTGGAATTTGACAACTTTAGTGAAGCCATTTTTCTGTTTTACCTTGAGCAACTTTTATGAGATGTTCTACTGATTAACTGCATTACTTTAGAAAACTACAAAAATGAGATCCTTTTATTGACAAAAAAAAGTGGGTCAGACTGAAGTCTAATTTTATTTGGCTTTTGCCGTTTTCGCGATCCCAGCCTTCAGCACTTCTGCATATTATTTTTAAAGATCCTATCTCTAATTTATCCCTTGAAGAAATTTACTACGTTGCATTTGCCTAAGTCTTAGGCATATTGAGAGACTACTGCATTAACCAAGGGAAGCCACACAAAACAAGTTACTGAAATGCTCTTTTATGTTCTTGTGATGATGCTTCTAGTGCTAGGGCCAGCCTTTGGGATTGGAAAGAGGCAACTGGAAAGGACAGGCTTTCAATTTACAGCCTGGATCTTTGGCTGGAGTTAGTCACAAGACTTGGCTGATTTACACAAGGCAAGAATCTGGAGCCATGTTTTTACTCTAATGAGGTCGTAATTTTAAAAATAAATAAATAAAAATTTAAAATTTAACAGGCATTTCCAGGCTAACAAGAATGAAGCCCTTGGGGACCAATGAAGTCAATGAGGTTTATAAATCACAGGTTTATATTACAAGCATAGTAAATCTCTTCTATGTAAGAACTGAAAAGACATTGTCATATTATCTAAGCCTCTTCAAACTCAACATCCAGCCTGTATTGTGTTTAATTACTGGATCCACTGAAGCTATACACACACCCTACCCAACCCAAGGCTGTTAAACTTCTATTCAGAATTCTGTAAGCAAAATAAAAACTTTCAGCACTGCAAGAAAGAGATGTCTATTGTCACATAGTTTCTTATTTTTCATGCAAGACATCCACATCTTCACTAAGCATAATTGACCTGACTGACGCAGAACTACTGGCAGACTGAAACCACACTGGAAGTGGCTAAAGGCTGGGGAACCATTCACATGAGGTATGGGGCCTTACACAGAGTAAATGCACAGTTCTACTCTGATTCTTCTCATGATGATTTAACAGCAGTAGAAACTTTTATTAGCACATGCTGGGAATGGCTGCTGCACAGAGAAGCTTTCCCTTTATTGCTTGCTATAGTGAGGACGTCATGTCCTTCTACCACCTTTCAGATTAGCATATTACTTTGCTGCTGGAAATTGCAAGCAGAGATGGAAGCAAAGATTTGTCCATATCCTACTCCCCTACATTCAAAGGAAGAAAGGGAATGTATCATGAATATCGTGTTTCCTTCATTATGTCTGGAAATGAGATATGTGAAGGTAGTTTTAGACAGTGAGGAATCACCTGCAACCACCAAGCAAGCCCCAGAATAACCCTGAATGTTCTCAGGGTCAGAAGAGAATATATTCTGGTTGATGGCACAAACACAGACTCAAAAAATGTGACTGCCTCTTTTTTTCCACATTTCCTTTTGCTGGAGAAGAGATATGCACCATATAAAAGGAAATAATAGACACAATAGCCAATGGAGTAAATGAAGGGAAAGCATAGCTACATCTTGCAACAGACTATAAGGGACACCAGGTTACTAAGCCATTGCAGAAGCAGCAGCAGTTTTGACTGAAAACCTAAACTAGTCGGCCTGTGAGTGAAGACAGGCTTTTAGCTTTGGTGCTGTTCCATTTGAATGCATCTAAACTGCTTTCAGAAGCTGAGCAGATTTCAAAATACTTAGAACAGCACTGCATATAAAGGCACTGGACTTGGACTATGAGGATTTGAGCTAGCTGCTGCTGGGGAACTTTGAGATGTGTGCTCTTCTGAGACATCCCTTACCAAGCCCTTTCTTCAAAGATTTCAGATTTTGCCTATTGTAAAAACCAAGTGCTCTCAGTGCTCTCACAGTTATCCCTGCACACACAGCATGGACAAGAATGAACACACAGAAGAGACCATTCAATGTTGTTTCACATTCAGGACAATATTGAATTTTACAGTGTAGTGTTGTTGCTGAATCCATCAATCCCATAAGCCACAGCAAATGGCCATTACTGAAAAGCCTGTGCCTATTTAGGATGCTGATCCCCATTTCAGTTTCTAACTGCTTTTGACACCCTTTGCTGAGGGTCACTACGATTACATCTGAGCTAGTGGCATAGAATGTGCAAGAACCATCACCTGCTCCACTACAAAGTCAGCTGACTGAATCTGCAAAATCTTCAACCGTGAGCTAAGCTAACCTCTTCCAGCTTAGCTGTAACCCAGTTTAACCTTCTGACTTTGCCCATAATTTCTATCATTGCAGACCAGCACAGACATTTCTGTAGTGACCATCACACCACAGATTTAGCTTATATTGTGCAAGGAAATTTAGGGGAGAAAAAAAAAAAATCTGTTGTCATAGGCTGTCTTTTCACTAGACAGATATATGCATGTTTGCATAGACATATCACTATAAATAAATAATGCAGGAAAGGTTCCCATTACAGCCCTTGCCATGAAAAGGTCAACAACTCAATATAACAAACCTCAGTGAGATTGGAAATAACTCCCACCTGAAAGCAAGAAGGCATCTCACCACAGGGTAACACTACACCTGGGGCAAGGGGGGTGGAAGGAAAAATAACAAACTTCCAATAAGGAGTCAGTTATTGCTATTTGCTGCAACATGTGTAGTACATAACATTATGCAAAGTAACATTGACCCTTGAGTACTAGGTTTTGGTCTTGTTTGCTTAGTTTCACCATATATTTTATTTCCTTATTACTGCATAATTAACTTCTCTTCTTTCCTTCCCCCAAACTAACTCATGTTTGTTGCATATATTCATATACTGAATGAAAGATGGCTACATATATTATTCTGTGAAAAATCCAGTTTCTTATATGCAATACTCCAATTTTTCAGCATTTGCCACACCTTCCTCAATCTCCAGATATTCCCTGATACCTAGCTGTAAATATTTAACAGCCCTTGTGCCATCATACTACAAACCAGTGTTCACCCCTTACCTCCCGTAAAACCCCCATAGCAATCTTTAAAGACACTAATGATGAAAAATTAGAGGCCTTACAGAATGAGAGAGCTGACCTTTGCCAGTGTGAACTGCCCATGCTTGAATGGAGTTCTGTGCACATTCAGCAAAACTTTTCAAGCCTGTACAGCTTTGGTAGAGGGCCAATATTATCCCAGCATTGCTTTTCAGAATAAAATTGACAATCTTTAATCCTAATTTGAGTTCATTGCACAGCACAGTCATTTGGGATTGTGCCATTGTGCAGTAAATTGTACTCCTCCTAAGTGAAAAAATGGGAGAAAGAAATACTTACACTTGGATTTCTAAAGCCAAAACAGAGCAATCTTTTTCCTTTATAATCTAGCCTGTATAATGATGACCAGAAAAACAACTCAAAGGAAAGACTAAAAAGGAACAAAGGATAGATGACTAATGTAATAAGGATTACTTACGGTCACTGTAAAAGCTATTCTTAGAAATGATGCCACATAACTCAATCCAGAACATTTCCTAGGTTGGAAATAAGCACTTAAATCTTACAAAAAATATTTTAACTGGATGTGACTATAACTAAACCCAGTTACAATTAGAATTTGGAGTAAAACATTTACCATTGCCCAGATTAGTAAGATTATTTACAACCATGGGACCACAGTAAACACTTTAGAACAAAAAAAAAAAATGTATCACTAATCTAGACCAGAAATATATTTTTGAAGATTACTCTTTTGAGTATGTTTTAGAACATGTAAGAAACATATTACTAGTTATCATGAACTGTTCACTCAACTTTGCTATATCTTGGCTCTCAGATGTAGTCAGGATTTCAACCTGCTGTTCCATTGCCAAACTTTATTTCATAGAATCATTTAGGTTGGACCTTTGAAGATCACAAAGTCCAACTCTTAACCCAGCACTAACAAGTCCACCAGTAAACCATGTCCCTAAGCATCCCATCTGTATCTTTTAAATACCTCTATTTCCCTCAGCAGCCTCTTCCAGTGATTGACAACCCTTATGGTGAAAAATTTTTCCTAATATCCAGTATAATATCCCCGATACAACTTGACGCCACTTCCTCTTGTCCTAGCACTTGTTTCTTAGGAGAAGAGACCAACACCCACCCAGTTACAACCTCCCATCAGGTAGTTGCAGAGAGCTATAAGGTCTCCCCCTCAACCTTGTTTTCTCCAGGCTAAACCATCTCCCACTCCTCAGCTGCTCCTGATAGAACTTGTCCTCTAGAACCTTCACCAACTTTGGTGCCTTTCTTCAGACAGACTCCAGCACCTCAGCGACTTTCTTGTAGTGTGGGGCTCAAAACCAAATACAGTTCTTGAGCTGCGTCTTAACCAGTGCTGTGCCTAGTACAGTGACACAATCACTTCCCTAGTCCTGCTGGCCATGCTATTTCTGACACAAGCCAGGGTGTATCTTGGCCACCTGGGCACGCTGATGGCTCATATTCAGTCAGATGTTGACCAACACCCCCAGATCCTTCTCCACCAGGAAGTTTTCCAGCCACTCTTCCCTAAGTCTGTAGTGTCGCATGGGGTGGTTGTGAGTCAGTTGCAGGACCCAGCACAGAGCTTTGTTGAATCTTATGCAATTAACCTTGGCCCATTTTTGCAGTCTTTTTAGGTCTTTACTCCAAAACAGACTTCTGTACTTTTTATAAAGTTTCTAAAATTATATTGTCTCCTTTCATTTCTATTAAGCAGAAAAAAATCAAAGAATTCTTAAATTTATAAAATCCAACCAAACAAAAAATACAGTCCAAGGAAACACTAAAGCAATACCCCTAAAAAAGAAGAAAATATCCAACCAAAACACTCCATAAAACTCCCTTCCTAGAATAAAATAAAATAAAAAAGACAAAGAAAGGTAAATTAGAAACCTCTTTCCATTTTCTCAATCTATTGATGGTAGTTGTTATACTTTTGTTTTTACATAAAGGCAGGGGAAGAAGGACTTTATGGGAAGTAGTGACTGGCTAAAAAAGAGAACCTTGCTTTCTGCCACATAAAGTACTAGCAATTGTGGACATTTATTAAGATCAGTTACTTATTCTGCAGATGCTACTAAAGGACCACAGCCCTCTTCATGTGTATACAGCCTGGAATAGAACAGGTAACCACAAAAGATGGAATCAAATATTTTCTCCTGAATTTTATGCATAGGGTTGTGTCATATAAAAATTGTTCAAGGATGCGTAATATTAAGTTTTTCAGAAACGTAGACAGACACATGTTGAGTTTTGCTTAATGATTAACCTGCAGAAATCTTGCTATACTAGGTTTAGGCTTAAAGTTACTGAAAGCCTACAGACTCTAGATAATTTAAAACTGAGACATTAAGTTTCAACTGTCTTTTCTAGTTAAAGAGCTGGAGCTCATCAAGAGGAAGCAGTGGTAAACAGGTTCAAAACAAACAGAAAGAGATGGGTCTTCACATACAAGTAGTAGAGCTGTGAAATTACTTGCCAGAAGCTGCTGGGCATAGAAGCTTATATGAACTCCAAGGGAAACTGGAGATACATTCCAGGCTACTAAACAAACTTAGCAGAAAAAAGTCAAATGCTGTAAGGGGAAGTAAGGGGAAAAACACTATGGGAAAATATCATATGTACTTGCTCAGCTCCTCTCGAGACATCTGTTTCTGGTCACACTTAGTGAATGTCGGGCCAGCTGGACAGCTGGTCTGAGCCAAGGAGAGTATTCTGCACTTGCTCGTTTTGAGAAGCATGTGATCATCGAGGTCCTTTACTCTTCGGCACCTTATTTCTTTTTTGCTTGATGTGAATCCCGATCATGCACAAGAGTGACATCACTTACAGTCCCTTTAACGTTTTCTCAAAAGCGTTGGCATTATCAATCATATTTGGTGTCCAATTTTAACTCAAGAAGTTACAACTAATTCTATTCTTTTGGAGACTATTCACATTTCTGTTTTCATTTATTTTCACTAGTGAGTATCTTATATCATTTGTGAAAAAATTAAAAGTTCAATTCCCCAGAATTCTGTTTGCAAAGCTACCTACCATTATACCAACCTGACTGGCATGCTTTCATTTTCAGAAACACCAAGGTAGTAAGTAGTCATATTTCTGCATAGGTTTTAATTATTTTCCAATGCTTTTCTCTGAGGTTGTATTTTGACCATTTCACAGGCAAATATGATATAGATACATTGCCATGATAAATATCAACACCTCAAATAAAAGTGGAGATGACAGCTCTGCTGAAAAACAAAGGCAATATACCCTCCACAGCTGGAAGAGTGACAGACACTTCTGACTTTCCACCCACTGCAATAATCTATAGTGACCTCCTAGTCCTATAAAAATCTGTAGGATTCAACAAAGAAATACCAGATTACAATTGCCACAGCTGTTTGAAGTTGATAGAACATTTAATAGATTATTAATGTTTAATTTTCTGCCCTGCTGGCACTAATATTTAATCAGATTTTGGATATATTCTTCTCTACTAATTGAGTTTACAAATCCTTGATAATAATGTGCAGCTGACAGTAGAAATTACTTTTTTTTTTCCCCTAGTCATCCCTGTTCCTTATGCTATAGATTTTTAAACAGGAACATGTTTCCAAAAGGTAATCATAGGCATTTAATTGGTTTATTGTTCCAGCCAATATACTCCCTCTAGACTTCAATATTTTCAAACAGAATTTATCAGCATTAAAATTCCCCCACCATATTTTGCTCTATGCTGTTTTCTTTACTTAACAGCTGAGTGATAATTTCAGACAGAGCCTATCACTTAAGGTTTATTTTTTGAACCCTCCTTTTTTCAATTGCTCTATCCTTTCAATTTATTCTCTTTAAAAGAATTATTAAATTGTAACTTTATAGAAAGTTTTTGAGCTTATCAAAACTAAAGAACTGTAAATGTAATAGAAAGTCAATAGGTGCATATTAAAAAATAATTTTAAAATGCACATTGCATTGGACGTATTTCTAAGGATGCCAGAATCTCAGATAGAAATTGCTGTCACTATGTTGTATGACAATGCCAACTCTCAATGCTTTCTTTTCAAGGCATTTTTTCTAGCTATACTATTCCTTACATTAAGTATATTTTCCTTCACTTGTATATGTCCTTAATGTGATTAAAAACTAATAAAAGCAACTAAACTAAACCATCTAATTACAACATTCCTTTGGATCATCCATCACATCGGAAACCTTGTATTCACATTATTAAGTGCTACCTTTCCTTACAAGCAGGATTTAGCCCTTTTTATCTCTTAACGCCTTGAATATACCCAGCATGAACCAGGCAGAAACGGTTTGATTTTAAGTATACACTGACTTAAAAAACTCAGTCCTGCAGGGGTCAGCAGTTATTAATGAAGGGTAAATTTCAAAATTAGCCACAGAATGATTTAAAAGGCATTTGTTCCTGAATGTTCTTCCTCCTCTTACTCAAATAAAATAGATTAAGGAGGAAATTAAATTCTTCAAGAAATAAATTTTGACTGAAGTGAGAAATCACACTAAGAAGCTAATTTAAGAAAGATGAAATTAATTTTGGTGACATTTATTCTATTTAGCAAAAATGGCGACAAAACATATAGTAGCTCTGTTACCATGAGATAAGAGGTTAGTAATTTAAGGCTGGGCATAGCTACAGTCTACGACGATTTAATCCTTCTGGTACAACATCCCTTGTGACCTATCATTAAAGGTTTAGAGTATAACTGACAATTATTATTAGCTGGTAATTGGATTTTGGAGATTCAGTATAAAGTTAGGATAATTTAAATGACTGTTGACATTGGAAAGATTATGTAAACGCTCTGAATCAGCTGTATTTATCAATTTATTTTGTTCGTTAAAAACCCCCTAGCTTATCACTTCGTCTGAAGCAGAACAAAAAGTGTGCAAGATAACTACGTATTCTTTTTCAAATGAATAAATAAAAGCAAAGAAATAGTAAGAAACTCTTTCTTAGAGAAAATGTAGGCCATATTAGCATCTATAAAAATTTTTAATTGGTAACCTCAATTAAAGTACATGAAATAAAATTTGTATAAAGGTGCTATTCTTAAAATAGAATTTACCATGCATCACAAAATACATGGTATACCTAGCAGAAGTTAAAATATTATGGTATTTTATTTTATTATATGGACTTTCAATTATCTATCCTTGGCATAGTTAATTTCTATTATTAGTTAATAATAAAATTGAAAACACAGAAATCTTTACAGATTTGTAGGGAATTAAAAATGGTTTCCCTTTTGGCTTCAACATTCAGCATTTTTTTCACAGCCAACCACATTTTCTGTGTTTGGTTCAAAAACATGATAGCATCTAAGGTTTGATTTCATACATCAGCACACTGCATCTAAGTCAAAACCATGAAGCCACACTGATGTTTGATTGTCCATGATTCTTTAATGCCTATATTGTGAAATGGACACTTAAGTATTAAATGTTAAATGTTTGTTAAATGGTATAATTTTGGAAACATACCTATTAGTATCTGATACTGAAATAATAAAACCCATCCTCAGAACTTGAGAATTTCTCTTTTCCTTATGTATCCCTTCCTAGGACATTTCTTTTCCCCATTCTGTTAGTATTACCAGTGCTATTTGTTTCCTACATGAATGTTACAGTAGACCAAAATCTCTGGATGCCATAAATCATACCTGTCCTCCAAGCAGCAAGTACTTCATCTAAGAAGTACACTCAATAAAACTTTCAAGACTTCAGGATCCAAAGTCCATTTCAGAACATCAAGGAGCACAAGTGAAATGCACAAATTCATGTTGCAAAAGCCAGAACTGTTCCTTCAGTGGGTATAAAAGAACCAGTACTGGGGCTGGTAGAGTAGGTTACAGTGATGTCTATTAAAAGGTTGGAATTCACAGCTATTACATAAAGGTGTATAACACATCACAAAATCTCTCACAATGGTCACAAAGCATCTTACACAATCAGACCTTGGATTTTTGTATGCAACAAAATTGAAGGAAGCAGATGTGGCATCACCCAGATGGAGGGCAAGACATGTTGCCTGTCAACTGCCAGATGGAGGGAATATAAAAAGAAAGTATCAGATTGATTTAAGCTATCATCTGTTTTGGACAAAAATCTCATGTCTTGCTTAGTTGACTAGAAAAGGCCTCATTTCAGCATGCAGCCACAGAAGGAAGCCATATGAGTTGTGTACTAAATTGATATAACACATCCATGTTACGGATATCCTTGATGACCTCATGCTTTTGATATGTACATTAAAGAACCTTGTTGGGGGGAGGGGAAATGAAAAAAAGAGAGGAATAACATGATAGTAGTAGATGGTTGAAGGGTCACACATTTCCATACTCAAATAAAGAAGGCAGTCAAACAAACTATGCCACAGAGTTTCAATATTAAAAATGGAATAATCAACAGATAAACTGTAAATGTAATCTGTACCATTACAAATTTAAAGCAGAAATATTCACACTGATACCAAATTTCTATAATGCATAAAACCAAAATGATAGCGAGAGATACCTTGATTGAAAACATCTAAATCTGAGACAACTCAAAAACATGGAGAGGTTAGTATGCAGATAGCAATGGTCAGTAAACATAGAACTAGTAAAAGGTTTTTCAGAGCCTAATGCTCTACATTCTTCGCATACATAGAAGCAGATCACTGGAAGAGCAGCACCCCAGAGAATCTAGCAAATTGTCTGTACAGGATTAGGGAAGATACTGAAATATCCTATCTTAAAGGGCTATCTATTTATAACATGGCTAATAGCATAAGCAGCATTGGATTCCTGTAGCTTTTTTGCTTTCTGTTAGACACCCAAAAAGCTTTTTCCACCTTTATCTCTGTTTGGTTAACAGACAGTTCCCTCAGATCTTTCAACTGTTATTGTTACTTCAGTATGCTTCTCACAAGAGCCACTTGAGAGTTCCCACCAGTAACTTCAGGCTGTATGCAAGTAGGCTAGTGTAATTCAGGGTAATTACTGAAGTTATAAATAACAGCACAAGTGAATCATTTGTACTTTGCAGAGTGCAGTGTCTACACATTATGTTTCCTGATCCAAGTAAAGATGCTGCCTTCACAGTTCAACACACTTTTGGTAAAATGACTATCCTACAGGTGCTTGTTCTCTTTCTGATCTATACAGACAGGTGACAACTGCTACACAACATACCAGGGAATCTTCAACGTACTTTCACTGCTGGGATCTGGGTCTCACTTTCCTTTTTGTTTGTTTCTGTTTGCCTAATTCAACACTGCTACCACCATTTATCTTTCAGTGGGCCTTTATTCCATACTATACATCTTTAAACTAGTAATGACAATAAAACTGTCTTTGCAACTATTTGAACCCCTGAATTCAAACACAAGATGGTTACGGTTTTGGTTTTTGGGGTTTTATTTTCTATAGCAGGTGATGTGCAGGTTTGCAGATATGAACACCTGGACACCATTACTACTCACTGACCTAAGGTCTTTATTAATTTAATAAATTCCAGTTAGCAAGCATTAAATCGCCATGGTTTTCAGTTACTGTCAAAAGCAAACAGACACTAAATGAGAACAGTTAATTAGCCCAGATTAGTCATTCTGGGACTTCCCACAAACTACCCTAGTCTATATAATTTAGGCATTTATAATTATGCAGATAGTTAACAGTATTTTCTGCACTTCACAGAAGGGACAGGCTCTTGCCTGGGGGAGGGAAGAGTCAGTAGTGTGGCATTCAGAGGAGAAGGTTTCAAGGGAACACAGAAAGATATTCATCCAGATTATCAGTCCTGCCTTTTCATTTATGTTAGGTTTTTTCTGCTTTTGTATTCCATTCCCATTGTAATCTTATTTCAATAATGTAGGATTTCCCTCCAAATTTGTACAGATTCTTCAGTGTCCTAAAATGTTAATGTCATCCCTCCTTTCTCTTGTTTCCTTCATTTCTTCTGTATAGATAAGTTCACACACCTCCAAGAAACTTTAAAATTCAGCAGACTTTCTTCTCTCCTGATATGAACCTCTAACATTCAGATGCCTTATCAGCAGCACTCTACTGTATAAGGACAACACAAATATTACCAACACCAAACAATATGGATTCTTTTACTTTCTCTTTAGGAAAGGATATGTATTCTCTGATCTCCTTTAAAGTCTCTAATGGCTTAAGAAAATCAGGAGTTCAGGAGTAGAATTTAAGCCTTCATAAATCATCATCAGTCTTAAATCCCATTTTTTCCCCATCTGAAGTGTGCTAAACATAACTGCAGAAACTAAGAAACACACACTGGGACACTAGTAAATCAATCTTAAGAGACCTTTTTAAGACTTCTTGAACTAATGTCTCTTACGTTTTATATATTGCTGCTCTGTTTGTAACCTCCACCACATAAGAAAGTAGACATTTTTAGGGTTATTAAGCACAATATTTTCACAGCAGATCAGCATGAAGTTATTTGGCTGGGGCACAGGTGTTTGTTTAATTATATAACATTTGGGAAATTCACTACACTCTCTGACCTCCAGATCACACTCCTACTTGTGTGGTTTTGTAGGCTCATGCAAAGTAACAACATGTTGTCTTTGACTTGATTAAGTGTTTTCTTATGTTGCCCTTTATTATGTTCTCAATGTTTCTGGGTGTGACCAGTAGTTTCTGTATTCCTGAACCAACACACATTTAAGAGGTTGGTGACTCCAAGGCGGGAAGTTGTGCTAGTTACAAACAAAGACTTGTACAATTCAGGTATATTTTATGCTGATTAGTTGAACAAGATGCAGAAAAACGTTGCCTGAATAAATTTATATATTACATCAACAGCTGAAAGCAAGTGTTTTGATACTCAAGTGCTATGGTACAGCTACAGATGCTCTGCAGATACATATTGAACTGGGAAGTACTCATTCTCAAAATACTCTAAACAGGAGTTATGCTATGACTGTTATTTTCGTGCATCACTAAACCCTGATCAGATGTCTCTTGAGGGTCAGGGAAAACCAAGACTTTAGAGTCAGTTCACAGTCCTATTACTGATGCTCTCTATATCAATTCACTCTGTTATGAAGCTAGATAAAATACAAGTTAATGGGGATTGATTCAGTACAATTTGCAGTCTTAGAAATGTTTTGCAAAACATATTAGATAACATGTAACATTTCATATAAACCTCCGTATAAAATCCCCAAAACAGATCACTTGCTCACATCTGAAGAAGCTGAGCTAAAGCCTAGAAAATTGCAATAAGCAAATGGAGACCTTGCCAACAGACACTAGTTAGATGCAATGAGATATTCCTTAACGAGATGCTTATATAGTTGTATAGGTTCACGTACAATGGAGCAATATTTGGCACAATGCAAGAAGCCCTTCTACCCCTCCCCAAGGTCATATTTTTCTCCTTTTGAACTTCACCGTACACAGTGTGGAAGGTCTGCACTTCAGACACTTTAGGCCAGACAAGGCCAGTTAAGGGATGAAATCAGAAACAAAACGTCACCACTAGGGTTGTACAAACCTGACAGTAATGGTGACCCTTGGGAAGAAATCTCACATTTTAATGAGAACTCACAACAATGAAAAGGTTCAGGCTACAGATGTCACAAAGTAAACTCTTCTTTCTCAGTCCTTAGTTAAAAATCAGCACCAAAAAAAGAATTACTGAACCTCAAGTCAGGACAGCCTTATATATTCTAGTGCTAAGAGCTGTCCCGTCCCCCCATTATGTGGTTCCCCCCCGCCAATTTGAAATGCCTAGCAAAGATGTTCATTAAGAGTCTCTTGCAATACCATAATGCAATAACACCAAAACAAGTAGAGCATAACAATGAGAGGAAAGATTTGATGAGCAAAAAAGTTACTGAGTCTTCCTGAGGCAGATACAATGTAAAACTGCACCTTAATTGTGAGAGAGGCAGCAGAAACACGCTCTATGAATGTTCCTTCTAATGTTTTACAATAAACAAAAACACGTAATGCCTTTATTAAACAGCATGAAATCTATTTAACGCTTCTTTGGACGCACTAATTAGGTTTTGTATTGCGGGACAGAGTGATACAGTACTAAGGGCAAAATGCTTCACTTAACTAAGTTCCATGTTACTCCTGCTCATACAACGCGATGTAAGAGAACTCAGTACATTTTGCGAGAGACAGTAATGAGCTTTTTATTACTATTTTGGTCTCAATATTAAAACTCATATACTCATTTTAATATTAGGAACAAAATAATGACTTGAAGGAACTTAACAGTCAGTGGAATCTCTGAGAAGTGTGTAGAACATGCTCAGGTTTACATCTCCTTGAACTCATTGCATTCAGTGAGCACACCTGAGGTTAAAAACTTTCATACCAGTTTGAAGGTTGCAGCTCCACTGTCACCTAAGTGAAGGTTTGAGACAGCAACAAAAGGAAATTCAAAGTCTTTTAAAACGTTTTTATTTTTTTGCCTGCCAAGTAAATACAAAATGGGAAGTTCAGAAATGCTGAATTTAACGTATGTTAAAAAAATAAATAAATTGTCCTAAGACAAAGTAACAACCATTGCTGTGCTGATTTAGGTGACAAACCAGTTGTGTTCCATATTCAATACACTAAAGATTAAGTGCCGAATGAAAATGTTTTAAAAGTGAGTCTTCAAGTAAAGACTAACAAGGTTGGGAAGTTGCAACTTTCACATATTTCATGAATTTGAAGCAGCTGACTTGAAGTGTGGGAATATATACTGCAAGCTGCTGCGAGTTGTTAGAGAAAGGGAGGTGTCAGAACTGGCCCAGAATCACATAGACATTAAGTTCTGCACAGGCAGGTGAGCCTGTGCACATACACAAAACACACCCCAATTAAGATGAGTCTCCTTTAAGAATTCAGTCCCGAAGGAGATCAAAAGTTCCTTGAAGTAGAAACTAAATTGCAAAGCCACCAGTGCAGCCAATAGTAATGTTACAAACAGTGACACACATTCCTGGTGGCTCTTCATAGAATGCACCTAGTAGAGATTGGGGGTTCATATTCAGAGCTGACTACATTGGTTTACAGCTATCTATGTTCCCATTATCTCCAAATACATGTTTCACATGTTTCTACACACAGCTATACTACATGGAAAAAAGAACATCTCAAGTTTCCTCAGGTTTTGAATGGTTTGGGGTTTTTGTTGTTTGCTTGGGTTTATTTGGGTGGGTGGGGGAATGTTCTGAAAACAACAGTGCTATTAGCAAATGAATATTATGAAATCTGAGAAAAGTATCAATAAATCTTTCTGTGCACAGAAAAATCAACAAGCTCTTTTATATTCATATAAATGTTTACATGTACATAAAGATCACAGTGGATTTTCAAGACTGATAGGTCTAGAAACATACAAAGTATTGAATATTAGATAATACAACTTTGGCTCCTAAGATTTATTTTAGTAGTCTAAACCTTAACCTAGAACTCAATAAAATCCACATTATTGTTTTATAACCCTTTCCTGGCATTCAGGTTTCAAGCTTGTCCTGAACATAGCCTGGGTGTTGGACATGAACAATCCTTTTTGAAATGACACAACAAGCTTAAAAAATAAAGGGTAGGTGGGTCATTCATGCAAACTTTGACCCCACTTTGACATTGTTATAGGAAGTACCCAAATCCCCCCATGTTTTGCAAGGAATTATCAAGGCCCACATAAAGCACCCTCACCTTGTTTCAACTATATTGCACTAGCTCTACTGCAAAAAAGGAAGAAAAGGCTGACCCCACAAGTTACTTGCTAAAATCATCCAAAGCCTGGTGGAGAAATATGTAACTATTCATAATGAGACAAGAACATTGGGTTAAGAATAAAATATTTAAGTCTGGCTTAGAAAGCAAGTGAAATTGTAGTGAAGACAGCTCACAAGACTCATCCTGGCACCACTGGCAGTACAGGTAGCAAGCTGGAGCAATGACAGCTCCTGGTTCTTGGCCAGGCATTTACTGGAAGTGACAGGCTTCCACTTTCATTTCCCAGCATCTTACTGTGTACCACTCAAAACAGGATCCTGACCCAGCTGTGCTCTGCTGACACATCCTAAACAGATAATATTCTTCCCTTTCCAGTCCTTTAATTGTCACTAAAATCATGCCCAGTCCTGCATTTCTCCATTTCTAGGTACATCCCTACTATGAAAATCTTATCATATCACTTTACCTAGCCTGCCCCCACACCTTTTCCACAATACATACCCAAACTAGGACACTGATCCCCTCTGTCACCTACAGCACAGAGCTCTCAGCAATTTCTTGGGCCCCTGTGCTCTGCCCTGAGCTGGAAGTGAAGATCCTGGTACCCTCTGAGCTCCTATTCCAGACATTCTAGGGCACAGTACAACAGGCTAGAGAGGCGGAAGTAATGCCTGGGCTCTGCATCCTCTCTGAGGTAAAAGCCCTCACTGGTGGCTCCCTCACATTGAAGAGGAGTGCCACCACAGGTGATATTACCAACCCAACAATAACAATCTCCACCAACTTAAGCACCTCCATGCTTAAAAGTCTATGATTAATATGGTGCTAACCGACTTTATGGATAAGGGCTTCTACAGCTGCAATTAAGTAATCACAGCCATAATCATGAGCTGTCACACTTTGTCCAACATGTGAATAAACACTTTCAAACATTCATAACCTCAGTCTGGAGACTTTATGCCTGGACCATTCTACTCCAGCATATTTGCCAGAGACTCCTGGAAGGAAGAATTAGAACAAGAAATCAGGCCAAGCAGCACTCTAATAACACACAACTCCTTGTCATCACTCTTTACATCCATACCAGGATGTGCTGGTTTTGGCTGAGATAGAGTTAATTTTCTTCATAGCCGCTAGTACAGCTATGTTTTGGATTTTTGCTGAAAATAGTGTTGTGTCAACAATACAGGTATGTTTTAGTTACTGCTGAGCAGTGCTCACACAGAGCCAAGGCCTTTTCTGCTTTTCATCCCACCAGTGCATGGTGTGCATGGGGCAGGGGGAGGGGACATGGATGAGACAGCTTCCATATTATATAATGTCATGTTAGGCTGGGGGTAGAAGGAAGAAGGTGGGAACATTCAGAGTAATGGCATTTGTCTTCACAAGTCACCATTATACATGATGGAGCCCTGCTTTCTCAGAGATGTCTGAACACCTGCCTACCCATGGGCAGTGGGGAGTGAATTCCTTGCTTTGCCTTGCCTGCATGCACAGCTTTTGCTTTCCCTATTAAACTGACTTTACCTCAACCCAGAAGTTTTCTCACTTTTACCCTCCTGATTATCCCCCCACATCCCTCTGGAGCAGGGAAAGAGTGAGCTGTGTGGTGCTGAGTTGTCAGCTGGGGTTAAACCACAGCACAGGCATGAAAGCTATGCCTTTTCAAGAAGGAAACGTGAACTAGTCCCATCACAAAACTACTATAGAAGTGGTAAGAATGAAGACAGACTCTGAAAAGAGTGAAAAATACACTTCTTACAGTGACAAAATTCCAAAATCCTACAAGGTACGAGGCAAACATCTCCAGCCGAACATCTTAGCTACAGTAAGAGATCTAAGAGGAGAGAAAAATACAACTAAACTCAACAACAAATGCTCTTGAAATTACAAATTGTCATTACTGAGAAGAGCTATTACAGGAACTGTGTATGTTTCTTTTGCTCAATGTCAAATCATATCTCATCATTACTCTTTTGCATCTGTAACAAAAACCTCATTGAAAAGCCATTCCACTAATAAAAATGCCTTTTTTAATCAGGCTTATTTTCCTTTTATGTATTATGAAAATATATATGAAAATATATTTTATAAAATATTAGAAGTTTTATATAAGATGGCTAAACCACAAACATTGATTATTGTTAAACTGTTATTGGAATTTTCCTTGTTCTTATCAATTCATTCAAATTAGCCTGAGTGAGAGCAGGTCTTTTTTTCTCATCATGTTAACATGCTCTGCAATTGCTTTTGCAGTTACACTGTAAGATCTTGAGGAATCACACCTCTCCTACTTCAAAGCATCATAAGTTAAAAACTTGATCTGCTGACTGAAAGCTTTGATTTCCATGAAATAACTTTTCCAAGAGTAGATAAAGTTTTCTTTTCCAGAGCTTGTTTTTTTTGCCTAAAGTATGGGAAATGTAATTACCCCACACATCTATCACCTCGTCCCAAGAATTGGGGCGGGGGGGAGGGTATGGGAAATGTAATTACCCCACACATCTATCACCTCGTCCCAAGACTTGGGGCGGGGGGGAGGGAGCGGGAGGCATCAAGGGGGCAGGGGGAAGTACTTGAAATACCAATACAGAAAACACGTCAGAGAAACAAGATGTGGTATATCTAGTAAAGTGGAATTGGTTGATGATTAATCTGCCCCATTCAGTATTCAACCATAGACGACATGTTTTTCTGGGAAGGAAGCTGTTCTGATTTTGTCATTTCCTGTTTAGTTTAGTGATCCCCATTAAACCTCAACTTCTTCAGTCACATTGTAGCAAGAAACTACTTGCTCTCATCAGAAATTAAATGCTTCAGGACTAAATTTTTTGGACTGTGAACCCAAAAGTTCAAGACTCAGTAACCAAATAAAAAAACTCCAAGTGCAAGAGGTTTTAACTCTCAGGAATTTACAGCCACAAATTTCAAGAGTCTGACTAAAATGCTTTAAGATCACTGTTAGTGAACTGTTTTGTCAACCCTGATAAAACCTCCCATTCCCTTACAGTCTATAGTAATCCTAGGTAAAAAGCAACAGCATTGTCAAAATGGTAAGTACAGAACAGTAATCAAGTCATATTAAACTTTTAAATACCCAGCTAAATTAAGTGGCATGCACAAACAAAAAAGTATAGAATGTTTTCTTAGATTACTTTATTTGCTCCTATCTTTATTCCCAAACAACAAATATGTAGGAACATTTCAAAAACAGTTTAAATCACAGATACTTGATATCTTTATAAAGGCTTACACTTTATAGTAATTACCTTGTATTATCTAAACTGATATAAACACGTGCTTAAATTATATCTAAACGGCAGCTTTTAAGAAAGTATTTCAAAATAGCTGTCTCAATCCTCTGAGCAACTGAGTTGGGCTGCTGCACAGGAAAGACACAGCACAGAAAGCCTTTATTCTGCTCCTGCAGAAGCTGTCAGAACATAAGTATTTTCCATGTTGTTTCTCTAGCATCTGTTCCTCTAGGAACCTTAAATCAATAGTGAATTGTCAGAGCCCAGCAAAATTCTAACTTGCCCCCCTCCCCCGCCCCCTCTTTCCCTCTGCTATTGGAAAGCCATGGCAGAAGAGAAGAATCCTGCTGCCCTCAACATTGACCCCAGCCACTTTACATCAACAAGTGTTCCCATAAAAAGAACTCTCCACTGGCACTTTACAGCAAGGATTCCGCTTCTT
Organism: Gallinula chloropus; assembly: GCF_964237585.1. NCBI lineage: Eukaryota > Metazoa > Chordata > Aves > Gruiformes > Rallidae > Gallinula > Gallinula chloropus. The sequence goes on from NC_140090.1 coordinate 57,661,949, forward strand.
TTAACAACTGGAGTTATTGGGGAAGGAAGGCCCTCTTTGTTTTAACCAATTTAAAAACTTAAGAGGGAACCTGATACAGAGTTATCCAGTATCTCCCTCTAACAATTTTCCATTCAAAACCTCCTTGCCCATCTCCTGCACATGCATGTAACTTACTTCACTTGGCTTTTTAACTTCAGTCTACCTGGCACAAACTACAAGAGAACAATGTATTTTCACATCACTAGAAGACAGGATAAAGAAATCTGCATCAAACTTACAGTGTTGGAGGGATATTGCACTAATTTTTTCCCAGTCTGTTTAGAAGGTGATTTGACTGAAGAGATGAACTGTAAGAAATAAGAACTGTAAGAAGCCCCAAAGCCAGAACCATAACAAGAAAGATACCCAAAGTACCCAAAACAAGGGAAAAGATGAAAGATTCAACTTGCCAAAAAAAAAAAAAAATTACTCCAGCTGGATAGAGACTCATTTAACTAATGCATAGTATAGACACACTTGCCTAATTGAAATATGTGTTCCATCATCTCCACTTCTAGCCAAGCAGCTAAAGACATAAATCAGTGGCTAAGATTAAGGGCGTGCATACATGCTTAGGAGATTTCACTCAATCCCAAACACAACCAGCATTCATGCTAACATACCAAATTTGTGCTAACATCTGACATCTTAATATGTACTATGTCTTCCACAAATTCATGTGCAGCACATCAATGGAAAGAGATTAACTAACCACTCAAAGGCAGCAGTTGCCTTAAATCACCTCTAAGATAGATAGGTAAAGCTAACAGTTAAGCACTGAACTTGCTGTCCACATTTCACAAAGCCAGCTGTTAGTATTAGTTCTACAGTACTGATCTACTTTCTCCACTAGAATCCTTCAGCCTACATAGCCACCAAAGAGTTGACATTCTTACAAGGTATTTTAGACCTTCACTGGGTTGCCTTTGTAAATGTATCCTGAAAGCCTTGAGCCCAACACTGCTGGCTCCAAGGAATATCAGAAGTGATAAAGCAAGAAAAATAGCAAAGCATCCATATGACACTGACAAGCTACTAATCATAAAATCAGCACATGAACTGTCCTGTACAACATATCTTTTCATATTGCAGAACCAACAGACCCTGTTAGTTTGACACCTATGACCAAATGCAGCCTGTACTCCTTAAACATTTTCAGTACAGACACGCTTGTACAGCAAGCAGCACACAACTCACAATCACTCACACAAACTACTGACCTGCTCAAACCTGAGCATCTCCCCATTGTTTTAAACACCAACATTTTTGCACATCCACCCACTCATTTGAATGCAAACTATTTTGTAACCCATGTGAGGGTTTCATGACAGTACGCATCACAATTAGGCACAGGGCTTTGCAGGATGTGTCTTCCAGGCTACACATGCAAACATAACTCCATCCACATATATTATGTCACAACCCAGTTACATGAGAACACACTACTTCTCAAACAATAAAATATCATCTAGCACCTTTTTCCTGGATCACAGTAATTTTTCTTTTAATTTTTTTTTTGCTTTGTTTTTAAGTCTTACCCTATATTCTCATACATACTAAGAGCAGTAGGCATGGATTGCCTTAAAAGAATTTCTGGTATCCATGATCTTAAATACTGGCCTAGAAATGCAACAGGCTGCTTCTTTATTTAAAACATAAATTTTTTGAGTGTCTACAGGAAAAATCACAAATACATAAATTTATGTTTTAAACCAAGTATAAAACATACTGTGGTGGTTACCAGTGCTATCCATCCTCCATGATTTATTCATAAACAGTGTAAGACCAGATAATCCATAACACTGCAAACAAATGTGGTCTGGTTTCATTCACATCTTCCACACAAACAGATGCTTATCATATTTTTCTGAAAATAAAACAGATGTTCCACTGTTGAAATCCTGGGGATACAGGTTAAAAAAATTGCAATTTACAGTATGTAATAGTTTGAATATTTGCTAGCGTTACATGAAATACTATGTTTTTTAATCAAAACCAAGACTCTAAAATTAATCATTGTGATCACCCATCAATTATGTTTTATTCTTGGCTTGCAACTCCGCCAATGTAATCATTATTCTATTTGCAATTGTGGATGGCTGTGAAAGTGCTAGGAAATATCAAAAAGTATGATCAAAAATAAAGACTTAAGTTTATGATTAATGTTTTTAACAGAGAGGTTTTAGAGCAATGACCCAAAGTGATAATAAAAAACCTGGTTTTGCAGATTTTATAAAAGGTGGCCAAATCATTAAACAAACAATTAGTTCTTGCAGCTCTTTTAGGCTCTCTCAGGGACATGAACTTGAACATAGTCCAGAAGAAGTGACTGAAAATCATTCCTCACTTTTACAGTAGCCTTTGCAAACCCCATTTAATAAAATCACATCATTCCAGTTTTGTTCTGAGCAAGCACTTTGTACTAATTTACCAGTCTGAGCCAGATAAAGGCCTTGAAATAAAGAGAAAAGAAGTAATTGTCCTTTGAGACAGCAAAGGCTTTCTAACATGATCACAGCAGACGAAGACGACCTGACACAGAGAGGAGAAAAAAGCACTTCCTTGACACAGCATCCCATAATTCTAATGGCAAGAAAAGGATAAAATCAAGTGTTATTGTAACAGTAAGATTGTGGGTAAGCTATAAGGACCAGGAGTGAAATATTAGTATCTAAGGCAACCATTCTCTTTTCCTCATGCAGATGACATATAAAGCTTATTATACAGAAGTATTTCTGATGTTTCTAACACAACGATAAAGCACACGGGATATTTCACTTTCTGAAACAGGGGGAACTTATTTACCAATACTGACAGAAGGGTTAAATGCTGAAGTGCCAGGTTTCTTTGGATTTCTCACAGTAGTTTTGAGCTGAAATACAGATGTGTACAAACAGAACACAGCCATAGCAAGTTATCTATACTAAATATCTTTACATTAAAACACCTCCTTACCCAAAACTGGCTCTGATCTCTTCATGTCCCCAAGTCCAAAGGTGAAAACTACTGTGGCAGTTTTTCAGGATACTAAAAACTACAGTGTAACTGATGAGACGTGAATACACATGGGTTACACCTGCTCCTACAGAACAAAACCTACCTCCATCAGCCAGAAGTGTGCTAGCTAACTGAAAGAATGTAAAATATTCAGCACCATAAAAGGTAGGATTAATATAAGGTATAGATGCTGCAGTAGGACTGAGTAGTGGATTAATTATCAGGGTCCATATCAGCCCTCAGCTGCATTAATACAGTTTTAGTCATTAGTGAGTTTATTACACAATCGCAGAATGGTATGAGTTAGAAGGGACCTCGAATGATCATCTAGTCCAGCTCCCCTGTCAGAGCAGGATCACCTAGACCAAATCACACAGGAATGCATCCAGGTGTTATTAAAATTAATCTTATCAGCCCCTACATCTATGCTTCACTAGAAGTGTACGAGTTGTTTAATATTATTAATCCAATTATAATCAACGGTGTAAGTTGCTGTTAGTTTTCAAGATCCAAGCCTACACAAACTCTTTAAAAACCAAATTAACATTATATGAGAGACTGCTAAAATACACATACAAATATCCGAACAGTAATGTTTACTCAAATTTTAAAAATCAGTCTCTTGGTGGTATGAAATTTTGATAGGTTTCAGATATCCAGACAAGAACAAGGAACAAAAGCTGTAGAGCTCGGGGGGAAGGTGCAAGAAGATGCAAAGGATTCACTGGAACTAGCAGAAATAATAAGATTTTTGACAGCATTCTACAATGAACTGAAGGGCAGAGATTTGATATTAAAAACAATGTACATGGTGTTCGGTATTCTGAGCTTTCTGAATAGTTGAGATAGCAAGATCCTGGATGTAGCAACCCTAGCTGCAAGCCTCTCCAGTGGATACTAGAAATTAAGAGCATTAAAAATCTACCAGTCTTAGAAGTAATCAAAGCAAGTATTCAAAACTGTGTATAACAAGTACTATACAAAGTTACATCACAATCATAGCAACATTACAAATAATAGTTCCTCTCATTATTTATATAAGAAGCCGCCTTTATAAAACAAGGAGGAAGATTGATTGAAAGAGACTAAATAAAACTAGCTTTGATGAGAAAGATGGTTTACTAGGAAATAAACAAGCAGAATCTTGATAGTGAAGCTATATGAAAAACTGGCTTAAACAGAAAAAATGCTAATTTGAACTAAGATCTTTTATGTTCCATCTACTGATATGGGAAAACAAGCATAAAGCTTGAGGCAGTGGTATGTATAAGAACTAGTAAATTATAGAATCACAAGGTTGGAAAAGACCTTTAAGATCATCAAGTCAAACCATTCCCATCCTAAGCTAAACCATGTCCCTAAGTACCTGTGGTTATTTAGCCCTGGCTGGAGGCCAGACACCCACCAAAGTCATCTATCATTCCCCTTTATGGTTGGACAGGCGAGAAAATATATATTGAGAGGCTTAGGAGTCAAGGTAAGGACAGGGAGAAAATCATCCTGTCATCAACGACATGGGCAAAACAGACTCAACACAGAGTGAAGGAAAGAAAGCTATCTAATTTATTACACTACACTAAAAAAAACAAACAAACAGTGAAACCGGAGTCAGGAGTGCGACCAGATCTTGAAACACTTTCTTCCCACCACTCCCTCCTTAGCAGACTTTAGTCAGGGTTTTTGCTCCCTTCTTCCCTCCCGTTGTGGCACGGGGTGGGCAGGGACTGGGGAAATGGGATTCTCAGTAGCACCTTCCCCCCACACCCCGCCATTCCCAGCAGAGTTCCCTTTAGTCATGATCTTCCTCCTTTCTTCCCCCCGATTGTGGCACAGGCGGGGGCAGGAACTGGGAAAATGGGGTTCTCGGTCACTTCCTCATGAGCTGTTTTCCTTTTCCAGATCTTAAACTACCTCTACCTCCCCCCCCACTCCCTTCTTAGCAGACTTCACTCCCTTCTTCCCCCCCCCCCCCCCCCCCCCCAGCCATCGTGGCACGGGGAGGGCAGGGACTGGGAAAAAATGGGGCCTTCTGTCAGTTCCTTGCAAGTTGGTTTCTTTCTTGGCTGGGGAAGGGGGGGAGGGGGACTGAACACCCTCCCTCTGCTGCACCATGGGGTCTCACCCATGGGAGACAGTCCTCCATGAACTTCTCCAATGTGAGTCTCTTCCCCCAGGGCTTTATCTATTCATCAGCTGCCCTGCCATGGATCACTGCTATGGTGGGCAGTAATAAATCACAACGTCTCTCAGTCACAGTCCTCCACAGAGTCATAAGCCTCCCCCCAGCCAGCCTGTTCCAGTGCAAATCTCTCTCTCGCTCATGTCTGTGTCTCCATGTCTCTCCACGGGCTGCAAATGCTGGCAGAGGCTTGGTCCAACGTAGGGTCACAGCGTCTTCTCTATGTCTCCACCTGCTCCATCCAGCATGGAGCCTCTCCACGGGCTACAGGTGGGGTCTCGGCCTTTTCCACGGACTGCAGGGGGAGACCTGCTTCACCATGGGTTTCTCCACGGGCTGCAGGAGCATTTTTTTTTTCCTCTCTGGCACCTGGGGTGCCTCCTCCCCTGCCCTCCCTGGCCTTGGTGCCTGCACAGCTCATTACATTTTCTCACTCCCTTCTCCAGTGGCAAAATGCAGCTGCTTCTGGGTTGTTTTCTCCTATATGTGATTCACAGAGGCACTATGACTATCTCTTGGCAGCAACTTTGGCCTTGAATTGGCCAGTGTTTACAGCCTGGAAAAACTGTAACTGCTGCTTGCAAAAGCCATCTAAGCAGCACAGCTACACAAAACTGCAAGAGTACCTCATCTAAGCTTTTTTTAAATGCATCCAGGGATGGTGACTCAACCACCTCCCTGGGCAGCCTGTTCCAGGCCCCGACAACTCTTTCAGTAAAAAATTTTTTTCTAATATTTAATCTAAACTTGCCTTGGTGCAGCTTCATGCCATTTCCCCTTGTCCTATCACCTGTCACCTGGCTGAAGAGACCATCACCCACCTCTCTACAACCTCCCTTCAGGTATTTGTAAGCAGTAATAAGGTCTCTCCTCAGCCTCTTCTTTGCCAGACTAAACATCCCCAACTCCCTCAGCTGTTCATCAGCCCCTTCACCAGCCTGGTTGCCCTTCTCTGGACTTGTTCAAGGACCTCAATGTCCTTCTTATGGTGACAAGCCCAGAACTGGACACAGTACTCAAGGTGCGGCCTTACCAATTGTGTACAGGGGCACAATCACTTCCCTAGACCTACTGGCCACAAAATTTTTGATACGATCCAGGATGCCATTGGCCTCCCTGGCCGCCTGGGAACTGACTCATATTCAGACTGCAGTCAACCAACACCCCGGGTCCTTCTCTGCCTGACAGCTCTCCAGCCAGTCTCCCCCATGCCTGTAGCGCTGCCTGGGGTTGTTACGTCCTATGTGCAGCACTCTACACTTGGCCTTGTTAAACTTCATCCCGTTGGTCTCAGCCCATTGGCCCAGTCTGTTCAGATCCCTCTGAAGAGCCTCCCTACCCTCAGGCAGATCAACACTTCCTCCCAGTTTACTGTCATCTGCAAAGTTACTGAGGGAGCATTCAATCCCTTCATCGAGGTCATTGATAAAGATGTTGAACAAAACTGGACCCAGGACTGAGCCCTGGGGGATGCCACACGTGACCAGCCTCCAGCTGGATTTTGTTCCATTTACCACCACCCTTTGGGCACGGCCATCCAGCCAGTTTTTAACTTAGGTGAGGGTCCACCTGTCTAGGCCACAATTAAATGATAGAGTCTTTTTTAGATAAAAACTGACACCTTAACGTCTTTAAAATAGTTTTGATAAGGAGCTCCTTATTCTGTTTATTTTCAAAAACCACAACATAAATTGCACTCTCCAGGATTTTGGATGTCTTCTAGTTAAAAAAGAAAAGCTCACTTTGCAACATCTCAGTTTCAAAATATTTGGCTAAAAGTCAAAGAAATGGTTGGTCCAAAAAATTAGATTACATACAATATAGACGTTTACTATGTGGCAAAGAGCAAGGATTGTAGGAAGAAGCCTCTTGCATCAACTTACATCTCTCGGGTAATTTTCACCAGGTAGTTAAATACGCACAAAGAACTACCAAACATTCTTATTATACAGGTTACCTACTTAAAGGATTTCTGAAAAATGCATCCATAGCTGACTGATATAAAACCTGTCCTTTGATAAAATTTCATGAGTATTGAGCAGTTACTGTATGTTTGCACACATGACTATTGCGTTTGGGAATCCAAAGGGAAGTTTTCCCCAAAAATACAATTTTAAAATAATAGTAATTCTAGTCTTCTGCTGAATACATTTTTAACAGCAAGTTCATTTTTAGAAATGTAAATAGTCCCAAAGATTAATCTGTATCTACTCCTTTTACTGAATCCAAGCGCAGGTTTGTGTGTGCAGTTCCATATGATTTAAGGCAACCATGTTCCATCCTGACCTCCATCAAGATAAGGTTTAAATTCAAGTTAACTCTTCTTACCAGAATTCCTCTCCTTGGAGAGCCAGCTGGCCTACCTCACTCCCCAAAAGGGGTGCAAACTGACATACAGTAGATGATTGAACACAAATTTCTAGAAAACTCATGAAACAGCATAGACATATAAAGTCAAGCTAAGTCCACTATGATGTAAGAGTTCATAGAAATGCTTTTAGAAATCAAGAACAAAGAACTGACACTTGAATGATAATTTTCAGCATGTAGTATATGAAATCCACATCAATTTTGGAACTTCCAAAGGTGTCCCCTTTCAAGAAATAGGATTTTCATTCTATACCCCCATTCCTTCTCTTTTTATACCTCAAATTCTTTAATATTCCATTTCACTGATTAAAAAAAAAAAGTTTTAAAAAAATACCTTTGTAGAAAAAAGTAAATAAAAACTAACCCAGGATTGTAAATATTTTAATTTTGACTGACATTCCACACATAATAGAACCTGAACTATAGTTATTGTCCCCTCTTTGTGCTACACAAATATCAAGTTTTCAGATTCAACTACAAAAGTTCAATAATGGTGGCATAACCATACAATAAAGAATAACAACAATAATAGTAATAATTCTATCTTTTTTACTTTATATATTATGTAACATCTAAATTTTAGAACAGGCATGTTTCACATTTCAAAATACGATATGGATCGAACTGTTCAATTTTGTTTCTTACAACTAGAAACTTGTAAATAATACACACCTGTCCACTGATGGAGATCTAATATCTGTCACATGCTCCAACTAAAACAGGCACTGAAGGGCATACATGCAGAAAATCAGCATCTTTAAGTCGGAATAGCAATAGCACCTGTTAGCAGAACTTAAAAGTATCTTCTCTTAATTGTCTTGCTATGAGTAACTATTTATCAAATGCTTTCTTGTAGTACCTTTCAAAAATCAAAGGTAATAAATCACCTTTAAGCTATAACACAAGTCAGCAAGTTCAGACACTTTTCCATGCTATAGCTGTCAAATACTAGTCCAGACTTCCCAGTAACAGTGTACCAGGAACAATCAGTCAAGTTACTACAGAGCTTAATAGACTACATGAGATACTACAAAGTAAAAAGAAAGATACGTACACATGGAATAAATTAAGCTCACTATTGCAGGCCTATACTAGGCAGTTGTGGGAAAAAAGTTGATTACAAAATTATCTTTGTCTGCCAAGCAAAGTTTTGACTGAAAGGCAGAGCAAAGAAAAAAATAGGATACAATTTTATTTCTAACTTGTTCCAGACTGGTCACCCATAATGCTCACAAAGTCATTTGATTTCACCTACATACAAGATGCCTTATCATTGTAAAAGTATAACATGGTCATTCCTCAAAACGATTTGATTGAGAACTATTTAAATAGTTGTTGCAGTTTTGTGAGGCTGTGCTGCTGAGACAGTTTTTGTAAGCAGCAGTTACAGTTTTCTGCCAGGTTCAAAAGTGTAAACATCAGGCAATTCAAGGCCAAAAGTTACAGCCCAATAGTCATAGAGCCTCTGATAATCACATATAGGAGAAAACGACCTGGAAGCAGCTGCATTTTGCCACCGGAGAAGGGAGTGAGAAGATGTAATGAGCTGTGCAGACACCAAGGATGGAGAAGGGCAGGGGAGGAGGTGCCCCAGGTGCTGGAGAGAAAGTTGCCCCTTGCAGCCTGTCGAGTAACCCATGGAAAAGGCCGAGACCCCACCTGCATCCCATGGAGGGGCTCCACACTGGATGGAGCAGGTGGAGACATAGAGAAGATGCTGTGACCCTACATTGGGATAAGCCCCTGCCAGCACTTGCAGCCATGAGGAGAATCAAGAGACACAGAGATGAGAGAGAGTTTTGCGTTGGAACAGGTTTGCTGGGAGAGGCTTAAAACCCCGTGGCAGACTGGGACTGAAAGACATTGTGATAAAGAGATAAAGCCCTGTGGGAAAGGACTCATGTTGCAGAAGTTTGTGGAGGACTGTCTCCCGTGGGTGGGACCCCATGGTGCAGAAGGGGGAGGGTGTGGAATGAATGCCCCCCTGCCCCCTCCCCGGCTGAGAAGGAAACCAACTTGCCAGGGACTGACCGAAGCCCCCATCTCCCAGTCCCTGCCCCCCTGTGCTGTGATCAGGGGGAAGAAGGGAGTGAAATCATGACTAGAGTGAAGTCTGCTAAGAAGGGAGTGGGGGAAAAGTCTTTTAAGATCTGGGTACGTTTGTTTTAAGACCTGGTCATGCTTCCCACTCCAGTTTTCACTGTTTTTGTAGTGCAGTGTAATAAATTAGGTAGCTTTCTTTCCTTCGCTCTGTGTTGAGTATGTTTTGCCCATGTCATTTGATGACAGGATGATCTTTCCCTGTCCTTATTTTGACTCCTGAGCATCTTCATATATATTTTCTCCCCTGTTCAACTAAGAAGGGGAGTAATAGACTGACTTTGGTGGCTAAACCACCACAATAGTATATGAGAAATTTCTTTGTCAAGCGACACTGAAAAAAATTGTAAATAACATTTACAATTCAGCAATTTTCTTATGTTTTCTTAAGATTGCTGCATAGTAAAAGATTTCCTTTATCTGTTCCAAATTTCCATAAATACTGGAGACATCCTGACATTTCTCCAAAATTTTGGTCAGCTATAATCTGATGAAATAGCTTTGAAAATATAAAGAGCCTTTTCATTCCCTCTGACTTCTTCAAATAGCTTACACTGAGTTCAATATAAGCTACATTGATAAATTTAGAATAATGAAAAATGTGATGAAAGTTATCTCCTCTCATAGTTTCAGATATATCTTAAAATTTCTAAGAAAAAATTGAATCACAGAATTGTAGGGGTTGAAAGGGACCTTGAGAGATCATCGGGTCCAACCCCCCTGCCAGAGCAGGCTCCCTAGCACATATTGCACAGATAGGCATCCAGACAGGTCTTGAATATCTCCAGTGAAGGAGACTCCACCACCTCCCTGGGCAGCCTGTCCCAGGGCTCTGTCACCCTCACTGTGAAAAAGTTCTTCCGCATGTTGCTGCGGAACTTCCTGTGCTCCGACTTGCAGCCATTGCCCCTTGTCCTATCTCCACAGAACACTGAAAAGGGGCTGGCCAATTCCCACTGCATTCCATGCTTAAGATACTTACAGACATTAATTAGATCCCCCCTTAGTCTTCTCTTCTGAAGACTGAACAGCCCCAGCTTATTCAGCCTCTCCTCATAGGGGAGATGCTCCAGGCCCTTAATCATCTTCGTAGCCCTTCTTTGGACTCTGTCAAGGAGATCCCTGTCCTTTTTAAACCAGGGACCCCAAAACTGGACACAGTACTCCAGGTGGGGACTGTCCAGGGCAGAGTAGAGGAAGCCATGACATCAGTATCTGAATATAAAGTTTCTGAAGTGCAGGTGTAGACATGATCATATGCAGCTCAACAAAAAACAAAGGAGGGTAACCAGCTCCATTTTAATGCACAGCTTTTATATGTAATATAGCACAGCAGTAACCTTATGTATCTTATTTGCTTACTTCTGTACATTCCTGTATACTGCCAATTTAAAATTACTAATTTCTAATTTTTCAATATATTTGCTCACCAGTTGTTAATACTGAAGTGGATAAAAAGTTGCTCAGTGTGTATGTGAGGTGATGAAATACACTTTGGTATCACATGCTTAGCTTTTGTTATAAAATTGGTCTCAAAAAAGAAACATTTAATCCAAATTCACGTTGGGGTATGACCTTTCGAAAACACAGTCAAAGTACATGTACACCTATATTTCTAATGGTTGGGGTGTTTTTTTAGAGACACACAGGCAGAAGAATCTTAAGCAATCTGATTTCATTCTAACATTTATTCCTAGTTTAAGATTTGTGTAACAGCCTGAGGAATCGCTTTCTTAACTCTTCAGTAATAAAGAATCAAGAAACAGATATTTTTTTCAATTTTCTTCCATTACATTTTATGTCCACATTTAGATGTATCTGGCAAAATCTGAAAACTGACACCAATGCGAGAATCCCCAGGGATTCACAAATATAATTTTCATGCCACTCTGAAAACCGAGAAAAAAAAAATGGAAAATGTGAGCTGTTATAAATTTGAGCTAATCTCCTCCTGCCATAACCTAAAATGATCGTCAGCAGCCAGGTAATCTTCTGGTATTCGACAGCATAAGAAGAGCTTGTCTATCTGAGCCTCAGTGACTTGTAGGAATGCAGGAATGTCAGTATCTCCTAAAATACTTGCACAAGTAAATTTCTTTGCAACATTTCAATTCTGCACCTGCTTGCTTACCTAGGAGAAAAATAAAAATAAATAAAAGCAGCTGCAGTGTAGAATTCCTGTTCTCAGCAAGCTTATTTTCAGGGTTAAAAATAAAGCAGCTCCAATGTGATACTGAAGGTCAGTGACACAAGACCAATAATCATTGCCAGTAAGCTTGCATCCTAAAATGTCATTGACTGTACATGCACAAATTAAAATCAAACCTCATCCAGTCCCCAGGTCAGCATGAGGAAAAGAATGCTTGAAACTATACAGACATTTTTCCATCGGTACCATTTTCCAATACTGTACATCCCAAGCCTTGTTGGAAGTTGATGGAATTTCAGTTTCCTCTGAAAATAAGGTGCTTGAGAAATACTAGCTGAGAATAAAAGACAAAGATGATTATTTCAAGATATGTTGAACACAAAACTAATCACTGTGATACTACATTAATTAACTCTGGATTGCAGATTTACAGCAATACTGTATGATTTCCAAAAGATTAATTTTATTTATATGCACTAATTTAAGCTTATATTACTGTGGAAAAAAATCTTATATGGACAGCTTCCCTATTTACACAAACTAGAAATGAATGTTCTAATTTTTTAACCTGCTACTTGAATGAGAAAATTCTACAAAATATGTCAATTAACCAATGAATTAAGGCTTCTAAGTCAGTAATATGGGTGCGTATCTGAAGCAATAGCACTGTAAATCCTACTTTTTCCAAGTCTGTGCTGGTCTATAACTTCCAGCTCCTGGAATCAAGAGATCATTTCTCTGAGGTGCTTGTGTAAGCTTTTAAGCTTCCTGCTTTGTAACATAAGTTTTGAATTGATCAGAACTTACAATTCCAACAGATTTTTACAAAATGCTTTTCATTACTGTACATGGATGATATATACCATTTAGACATGTTATTTTTCCCCTCTGATAAGGAATTCAGGTGTTGAGGTTTTGGTTGTTTTTTTTTTTTTTAAATAATCAAAATAAGACAGTGCTGTTGTTGATTTGATATTGTTTTGCTCACCTTTGAAGCTCAGTGGTCTCTGGTCATGAAAGATTAGAGACAGGCTCACCTAGCACCATGAGAAATGTTTGACAAAATTGAAATACATTTAAAAAAAAAAAAAAGAAGTGTTGAAGTGGTGGCAGGCAGTATGGTCATCAGACTGAAGTGACTTCAAGACAGAATAAGTAGCAGAAAGGAGTTGAGAAAGGTAGATTTATGTGACTGAAGAAAACTATCAATAATTATGACAAGTCTCTTACTCTTCATATAGGAAGGCCAACACTACTAATCTTGGCTGCAATTTCCCAGAAAGTGTATACAAGACAACAATCACTGAATCAATGTTTTCCTTAAGCAAAGAAACATTGAAAGCTAGTTAAAGTTACCATAGCTAATCAAACACAATGAAGTCTGGGTCAGGCAAATCTCTCCCAAAGCTGCTGAAGCAGTTATTGCTCTCAAATAGATAAAATGATAGCATTAACTCTTGACTCCACTATTATAAAGAGCATTTTATAGAGGACTGTCATCTTTGGCTAAGGATACTATGCTTCTAATCAGCCAAGATCAATTAGGAATAATGACTGAATAATAAAATAGCCACCCAAATGTCCAAGTTTTTTTACATAAATAAAATCATAGCATCCAATAAAACTAATAGAAGTTGGTGTTAACATGGTGGTTTTGTTAATATTTTTATTAATATGTGTAAGATTATAGAAATCTCTAAATACCTCATAACTTTTCACAATACCTGAAACTATTCTTTGCTTTACAGCTCCAGCAACAGCAATAAAATGACCTGTCATTTTCTAGAACCAACTCTCAGGTGTTTCATACATGTTTACTTAGCAAACACTCATTTATGGTCTCCCATATGCAGGTTTTAACTTCACTTAAAAGACTAAACAGAGGCTCAGAGAGATGATGTCATATATCTAGATGTAAAAAAAGCTAGAACGAATTAAAAGTAATTCAGTAAATCACCGATCACATTTTTTGCACTTTAAAAAAAAGTTTATAAACTTAAAGAGAATGTAGGATATAAGACTAGACTTTCTAATTATTTTAATATATTTTATTCTTCTCTAGCACCATCCTGGTTTTAGAAGCTTGCTATCACAGTATCACGAGGGGAAAAAAAATAAAGACAAAAGAGCTGTTTCTTGCTAGCACTGCCCTGTCTGTAAGAGTACTATCACAAGTTATTGAGACAAGGATCTTCAAGTTGTCACCAAGATCATGGAGCTTTTTCTTTCCAGTAAACAATCTTGTTGAAAAATTGAGTTTCCTAGCCTTAGGCTGCTGCAAATAGATTCCAGAAAAACTGTGCTCCACTGCTACCAAAACAACCGTCAAAAAAGGTAGTGTCCTTTAAAATCCTGAATGACAGCAGTCTACACAGATGTTCATCTGAATGCAGAATGACTTAGTTGAAACACAAGAATAGAAATAGTCCATGAAGCATCAGACCCATTAGCTAGCTAAACCTAACGAGTGCTTGTCATGCTCTGACTGGTTCTGTGAAAAATCCTGTTGTATCCCAGGCAGGTAGAGCACAGAATAATGTTTGGCATGGAGGCTGAAGTATCAGCCCTCGAGTGATACAGCTTCCCTTTGAGAGGTATGTCAGGTCATTTTAGGCCTCTTTCTCCTCTTCTGAATTCTGGATGATAATCCTGTCTCATACCTCTTCTTCCCACAGGTCCTTTCAGTGTGCTGTCTCAGATTGAGTATCCTAGTTGAAGATGTTTATTAATATAATTCTTTATCATGGTAGTAACCTGTCAGAAGCTAGAGAACAGCAAGCAATGAAAGTTTTCTTTGTATCTTTGGGAAAATCCTTTGCTGCTTAGATTTTATACAGTTAGATTTATACAGTTAAATCCATGTCTAAAGACAAATATTTTATGAAGAGCTGAAAACAACTAACGAAGCAATCACCCTTGCAGTATATCGCATTGTTAGGATAGCTTGCTTTTGTTTCACCTCTTCTACTTATATTTACTTATTAGCATGAAAATACATTATTATGTATGGAATTCACCCAGACATTTCATTTCAAAATTTAAGTTCACAAATACAGCTTCCCAGATATTCCATTTGCTCTGTATTGTAGAATTTTTCCACAAATTTCTATTAGCAAGTGAAGATAAAGCATCAAAAAACAGTGTCATTTCTGAGGTGAATTAAAAGACCTGAAACACGAGTTCCTTCTGTTTATATATCATCAGATACAGACAGAGCCCTCTCATCTTTACCAGAAAGCTTAATATTCTCATCCTATAGTAAGAAGGATGAACAGCAATATACCTAGTCATACATGTATTTCACAACCAATATTGTGAGACTTGAAAAAACTGCCACACCCATTCTGGCATGGAATCATTCCCACTAATGACTTTTTGACTGAAATATTACGGAACTAAAAGTTATTTCTTGCACTGTTTCCATGCACGTAACAACTCAACTAAAACTCTATTTTAATTTCTTAGTCAAATTCTGCTCTGGCGATTGACCCATTTCCTACCCTGACAGGATGTTTCCTCTCCATTTCCATGTCTAAATTAATACCTTCACATTTCCTCAGCCGAACTTATTTATTTACACTTCCTTTGAAGATCACCTATACCTCAAATTCTTTTAAACAATTAATTATAAGGTATACTTTTTTAAAATATTCCTTTTAAGTTTTCAGTCACATTCTGGAATTCAGCTACCTTCAGGAATCTACTGTAAACTAGTATGAATTTTATCATGTCTTGGTTGGTTTGTTTTTTTAACATATATAATTCACTGAATATGTATTGGTGTTTTGTTGAATAATTCGGCACTTTCATTGGTTTAAAGAACAACAAAAAATATCATAATCCATGAGGAACAGTGATTGCTGACATATACATCTATCATTTCAAAACCTTGCAATTTATTGTTCTTGTCTGAAAGAGCCCTGTTCTGTAAGATATTACCACATAAAAGAAGCTTCTTTTTTTTTTTCTGATTCCTACTTGCAATTAATCTGCCTTAAATGTTGAACTTTAATGTCATATTCATCCTGTTAGGCTTATTTGCAATATGCTCAGATATTGACAAATTAAGCAAAACTAACAACCCTCATAAACTAAGATAACCCTGCTGTTTTACTGTACTTTATTAGCAGCAATTTTGTTCAAATCTCTAGGTTTAAGAAAGAAACAGGCTGGATGTAAGTTGCTATTTATTGCAAACATCAGCTTTGTAGAGAAACACTTCCCCCCCTCCTCCCACCCCCAGCTAGTTCTACTTGGGCTACCAGAATACTTCACCTCCAACCTTTGATTTAATATCGAAGCTACATGCACTCAGACGTCAAAATGTTTTTGTACTTGTGCTTTGTTCTGCTGTGCTGGAGGTGGGTCAGAAAGCCTAGGACTGCAGGATGGAGCAAGCTTTTTAATCTTCAGTGACAGAGTACAGAATCACTCTTCTCTTTGGGGCAGTTGCTGCTAGACAGAAAATAATTCAGAGTGGTTTAGAAGGTCCACAGTGAGTACAATGGGTCTCGAGCTGATGAAGCAACAACTGGAAGAGTTTCAGCTCAAGTTTTGAAGCTTAAGCACAGCCCTTCCACAAGTGACTTTTACAAACATTCTTGCTGGTAGTCATGGGCACAACAGAACTCCACTGAAGAGAGGTAACGGCTATATCCCATGAACTGAAGGGGATTTCTACTGCCGTGAATTCCTACTATGCTGATATCACAGTTGTTTCTATTACATTATAAGAAAAAATAAGATCCATTACTACCTTAATCTAACCTTCGGCAAAACATCCATGGTACAGAACTTTTGTGACAATTCTTAGTTTCCATTGACACAGAACTGACAAGCTATATGCTTTAAAACAAAATCACCAGAAGCAACACTACTGAACATCAAATCTATAGGAATTATTTCTTGGCTGTAAACTATTTTGAGAACCCTAAATAAAGAGAGCCTTAAAAGTAACAGGCACTACTTGCCCATGTAAGGTCCTTAACACAGGCCCTTGAAAAAATGGGAAGTTGTGAATATTCTGTTATACATATTAAAATTGTGTAATATTAAGAAGCCACACAGATTTGTTTCTGAGAAAATGTTATGTTAAGAGATTTCTACATTTTCTAATTATTTATTTGTGAACATCAGCAGGACTGATTCCCCATACCAATCAGGCGAAACAACACTGAACAACGATGTATTTCTATTGGAATACTTATTCTCATGAACTTCTCCAACACATTTGAAAGCACAGAAACTCTCAAAGGTTGAACTTGCTATGAACAGATATATTGCTCTCACTACAATGCAGATAGACAGAAGATCTTATCTAGCTTTTAACACAGTTACATAATTCAAAAACAGTACTTCAGATAAAGAAAATAGTACTGAATTCCAGGTGACAACTGTTAACTAGACAGGGATACCTTGATTGACAAAATACGTCAGTCACCAAAAAAATGTTCCTGGTCAATAGTTGAATTCTAATGTTGAGTAACACAAAAAGATTCTAACTAACCCTATGTTTTTGGAAGTCTTCCTTCTGGTAACCTCCCTGATAGTAGAAAAGATATTTTAAAATGCAAATGATTACATGATCAGCATAACTTAGTGGAAGAAATAAATATGCAAATGTAAATAACTTCCCTATCTTTCCATTCAAGATCATCATGTAGAAGCTCAGTTTTCCAAGGTCTCCACTGTCTTCTAGGAGGGAGACTTAAAAGATCTCTCTAGGTGGAACACTTTTGGACCATACAGATACTTTCTCTTTAATATTAAACTACTGTGAAGCAGACTTCCTGCACCACCTGTAAAACTACAGATATTTCTGCATGTAATTATAACTCCTGAAATGTGAAAGACAGTGGTGTTGAGATTAAGATTACAAAGCAGTCATTTATGAATAAATCAATTGCATATCAAAAGACAAGAAAGTTAAGACATTTCATCCCTAGACTTGTTTATGACTAGGCCAAGAATATTTGGTTTTTTTACACAGTTTCTTTTTCAAAATGCAAATTAAAAATTAGCTTTGAGCTGCGCTGGATTTAATGAAAGAATGAATTCTTTCTCCAGTACTAAAAGGCAGAAAACAGATGGGTGTGAAGAAAACATTGGTAAGCTACCAATCACTTTTATTTCTGTTACAAACTAATTACATTAAAGACTAAACCCAAGGCAGGCTGTAAGTTCAAGGAACAAGAAGCAGAAAGGATTGGAAGAAATAGCTGTTTCATTAAGGAAAACCAGATAAATATATTCATAATTTAAGTAAAGATGGTACAATATATACTTATATGGAAAGATGCATGCTCTAGAAACAAAACAAGGTAGATTCTCATTATACACTTCCTCAAAATGAAGAAGAGGCAGGAAGAAAAAATGGTTTCAAGGGCATTCTCACTTTCTGCCCTCGTACAGCCTATTATTTAGCCTCCTGGGACAAGCTTTGGGCACTTCTGAAAGGTGGGTGAATGAGCACTATGATTGTATTATGCTAATATCTCACCTTTTCCTACTCCTGCACACAGAATACCTCTCAGGTTTTGGTGGTGCTGGAAGCACCTGGTAGACACTGATTTACAAACAAGAGAGATCCACGTCCAAGTCCCACTAATAGATGGTTTCAGTTTTGATGAAAAAACAAACAGGAGACAAATTCATATTGTAACAAATAACTAATAATAAATTAGTACAAAGCATTAGAAATAAAAGTTAAACACAATAGAAATTGGTTGAAATATCAGTCACCAATTTGTCATCACCACATACAGGTGTTCATCAGGCCATAGCCATAAAATTTAAGGCTGTGTAACACAAAGCAGAGCCTCTGGAAATAATTTCATAAACATGGTGGGCAAGCAACTCAACAAAAAGTCCTAATGTGATGTTAAGGCAATATAATAACTGCTTTCCCTTTAAGAGTTAAAGGAATAGAGGAGTAAATTAATAGAGAAACACAATAGACATGGAAAATTATTTTACTCCATTCATGAGACTAGATTACTGCAAATGGTGCAGATGGCCATATTTTTTTAAAGCACATAAAAAAAATTAGAAAAGGTGATGAAGAGAGCCACAATTCATCCTTAAGGTTTGGAGAAAATATCTCAGAGTAAAGAGTTTCAACAGAACACTGCTTTTAGTTTATAAAAATTACGACTGGGAGGCTATTTCATTACACTGCATAAATACCCTACACAAGGACAAAATACTTAATATTAAAGGGCTAATATTCAGTATTAATATTACAAAAGTAGCTTTCAAGGCTGAAAGTAGAATCCAGACAAAATTAGACACATTTTTTACCATATGGTGATTAACAGTTTGAACACACCATCAGGTAAATCAGTGGAGTCTACATTTTTGAATCAAGCCAGTGCTTTTGTGGAAGATAGGCATTAGCAAATACAAGTTACTGAGTGCAGTTAAAGGATAATTATGTAAAATGAAAGGCCTATGAGGTACAGACCATCAAGTCAGTCTGAATAGCTTTGGACTGCATGAATCTAGAAACGTGAAAAAAAAAAAGGGATTATCCGATTAAATCTTAGAATAGAAAATATACTGAAAGAACCTTCTCCTCAGGACAGAAATAAGGCACTAAGTTATCCCATATAGTTAAAATGTCTTATAATTATAAGCAAATGGAAACACTTAGGCCCCAATCAATCACTGCTGTTACTATTGCTGTAAATAGAATTATTGTCATGCAAGCATGTATATATACACATCAACACATACAAAAATAGACTATAGCTGGAATACTATTCACACTCATCCTTGTCAAACTTTTTCACTCATACAAAATAGAACAACTATCCAAAATTCCAACTAAAAGCTCACACAATCAGAAAGCAAATTTGCAACCTACTCTCCAAATAGGCACACAAAGAAAGCACCATTAATTGATCTGAAAGCTGAGTCCCAACTAAATGCCTAATCAGCATGAGAGAAGAGCACATATCGTGCATGTATACAGATGCATAGATCTAGACAGTTCAGGATCATAAAGAAATAAGCTTAGTAAAAGCAACAAGGGAGGAAGATAGAGAGATTCTGTATTCTCTTAATACAGAAAACTGAGCTAGCATGACATGACATAGAAATATTAAAGCACCTTACGTGTTTGTTTGGGTTTTTTTTTATATAATGCTGCTCTTCATCTCAGGGTTGATTATAAAATAACCACTGACTATTGTGTTTTCTCAAATAAGCATCTTGATGTGTACAAAGTGACAGACATCAACACTGATCTTCTCAGCGTGCCTGTAACTGGACCCTGAGACAAGCCAGTCTACACCTGCTTGTCCACAGGATGCAACTCTGGTTCTTCTCCCTAGAATCCACTAACAACACTTATTAGCTGCCTCCTTCTCTGAGAAGTGGGTTTGTGCTGCCTTCTGGTTCTCATTATTATATTCATTTCAATGTGGTTCCTGAAGTCTGATACCCCAGTACTTGAGAGGTCCTGCATGCGCCATCAAGCAGTGATTCAACATGACGTTGTGACAGAAAACAGGGAGAAGGGATAGAAATAAAAGAACAAGGGATCAAAACAACTGCATTTGGCTCTCTGTGTGGGGCGTGCCTATCAACACCAATAACTGTTAACAGCAAGTCAGATGTCACATTGATAGAGGAGTCGGATCACTCACATCAGACTTCCATTTGACTGGAAGGTATCAGTCTTCTTTCCTTATCTGAAAGGACATATAAAAATATAATGGCTATTAGCTTCCTCCCCACACAAACACGCTGCTATTTAAGTTAGTTTTGCTAAGTTCTTCATACCCCTCTAGTTCCTTAATGATGCCTGGGCATTTTGAACACTTCAGGACTTAAGCCACATCAGCAAAAGCAACTAACATTCTTGCTAATGCTGTGACTGACTGAACAGTATAGTGTTTTGACTCAAGGAAACCTAAGTCCAGAGACACCAGCTTTAAAGTATGAAGTATGTATTTTGTTTGTTTTTCTGACAGTTGTATACCTAACACTATGTATACACACAGGAAGAAAAGGAGAAGTTGCAGACAGTTTATCTAAGAGAGAACTCAAGAGTCAGGCTTGTGTTCCTGACTGCCACTGTCCAACAACCAGATATCAAATAATTTTCATTTCAGGGGATTCCATTTTCTTCCTCAAATATCCATTCTATCTTGGAACAGAGAATATCACTTTTCATACAGTGCACAGAACAACAGGGTCTCTATCACATTAAGAATATTGAAGATGAGTGTGCAAACAAACTTGACTTTGCATCTTTATAATTACATGCTAAACAAACATAAAAAAGTGTTCAGGAGGAAGTGTAAAAGAACTTAATGAAATCTTTGTAGATATGTGGAAAAAAAAATCTCCTTTTGTTGTCTGTGCTTATAATACTGCTCTGTGAACATCCAATCCTGAAACGATGCAGTCTCTAATTTTAGTTAGTAAATTATTGCTTTACTATGTATAGCCAAAAATCATCTTTTAAGGTCTTTCTTCAGCAGAGCTGCTATATCTCAGTCAATTTTCTAAGTGTGAAGATTTAAAGACTTCTGAAACTAGTTCTTCAAAAAAAGATGTGCCTCTATTAGGATTTTCCACTCACTAAAAGCAGTAAAGCTTCTTCGCTCATCAGCCTTCCAGAACCTACATCCGTATTTCATTATATAGTACTCACCAGTAAATAAAAATTTTGTGCTAGTTCTGGTCTTTTTTTTTCTTCTTTTAATGTGTATAAGAAAGATCTGCCAGATATATAAATCATTAGGAATTATTAACTAAACAATTGCATAAAAAATCTGCTTTAAAAATATATTGCAGATACTTCCAAGATAATGTGCAACAAAATGAGAAAAGCCTCACGGAAAGAAAGAAATATACTATGTTTCAAACATAATTTCTGAGCTGTTTAAATATGAAACAAAACGTTGTCAAGCTACAAGTTTCCAGCTGTTATGATATCATAAGATAAATTTACAGCTACAAAACAGCTTGGTGAGAAAAAAAAATATTTGTTTTTACAAAGTATGGAAACATAAATGTTTCAAGCACTGCAACTGTCCAAACAATTTTGTACAAGTGAAAATAGTTGAATTCAGTACAGTTTGATTTTGTACCAGCTTCATAGCACTTGTTATAATTACTTAAAGCTGTAGACAAAATGTGATTTAAAGCTTAGCAGGATGCATTTAATGTTAATTTAAAATGATGTGATAAAAGTATACAGGTGGCCTCAGTGTCCAGCATTTTGTTGCATTTTATTAACTGAAATAATAATTTATTTCCCTAATTAAGCAATAATGAAGCTGTATAACTGGGCTCTGAAAGTCTGCAACGTGTTCATTTTTAAATTCTTAACCAGAGCTAAAATGAAAAAGGAGTTTCTTTCTTCTGTGACTTTGAAAAGAATAGAGTGGTGATTAACAGCAATATTTTTTTTAATGAAACACAACCTTTCATCCCTGTCATCTTCTGACCATCCTCGCTTGTACGCAGCTCTCTGACAAGTAGAATAATAACGGTCATACATCACTGCTCTGAAAGTCCAATCATCTAAATCTTCACTCGCTGCAGCCTCTGAGACTCAATTACTTTATTGACATGCAATCTTCATAAGGGGAGAAATATTGTGCATGTAAGGTCACTTGGTTATGAAGACATATTATCATATTATCTGCATGAGGGTTGCAGGGCTAAGACCTGACAGAGCTAATTATAATGGTACATGATAGAGAGCTCAGTACACATTATTTGCTTGGCTGAAACTAAAGGTGAGGTAAGACCATGACATCATGGTTTCAAAAGAAAATAATTCCCTTTCCCTCAGAGGCTATTACTTTTATTGTTTAATGTTTTATACATATTATATTAATATACTCCTCGTAAGCAAGCAGCAGCAAACATTTCTGAACAAAACTCCATTTCCATTTAAAAGTACTTAACTCTTGAAGATACCAAAGGCTAATTTGTAATAATGCAGCCATTTTTACTTATGAGAGTTCAATTACATTTTCCCTGCCCAAAAATGTATCTATCATACAGAAACACACACAGCTAAGCAAAATATAGTCCAAAATAGTCCTCCTCTGTGTCACAACTTCCTTTCCCCAATATAGGTTTGTACTTTATGGTATGCCTACTAGTCCTCCATTGCCTGGCACTTGAGTCCTTTTCTTCTCTAGGATCACTGCTACAAATACAACTCCTAATCCTCTACTGGCCATTACCTTCGAGAATATTACCTTCTGTTGTGTCTTTAGATAAACAATATAAATTACTAACCTACCACACAGAACAAGTAGCAGGCTTCTTGGGGGTTTTGGTGCTGTTCTTTTGGCTCTTGGTGGTTTATTTAAAAACTAGCTCAAAAATAAATTTAAAAAATCCCCCAAGTTTATAAGCTGTTGTAATTTTTTATTCATATCTATACTTTTCAGGTGTGAAGAACAAACTTCTCTGTTGGCAATATATGATGCCACTGCCCTAGAGTAAATTATATTGTATACTTGTGTTGAGGAACATATCTGTTATTTTTTAAAAATAATCAGTATGACATAATGATTCTATGACAAGTCATGCATCACAAGCATCTGCATTTTTCTTGTTTGAAGGATGGCTTCTCTACCCTACCTAACTAATGAATCCCAACTCCAAAGAACATCTTTGCTTATAGCAAATCTTTACACCATTGATTGACTACAGTGACATTCAATATGTGCATATTGATAGTGCCAAACTAAGACTTCAGATCTAGGTGGTTTCAGCATGAAATATACTAAAAATGTTCTCCTGTCAAAAGAAAAAAAAAAGAAAAAGGGAAAAAATAAGTAGTGAACTGCACTGGTAAGTGCACTCTTAAAAAAATTTTTCATTTTTTATTTTAACCAAATGTAAATTTTTCAAACTATGGTGCGTCAGATGATATGCCATCCTTTTAATGTATCTGCCAATCTTTTTTTACATCTTGCTAACTAGGTCTGCTGTTCTACTCCTGAAAGAACCCCATCTGTAGCATACAGAAAGCTTATATGATTTACTATTTAAGCTTAAGACCAGCCACAATGTGATATTTCAAAAGAATTTGATTCAAGTGTTTGCCTCTGTATTAGCAAAGGGGTGTAAAAAAGTTCTTGGAAGATTAATGCAGATACAAGTAGGAAGATGTTAGGCTCTGTTTCTCTCCAGAAGTGATATTCATGGTTAAAAGCATTTTTTTGCTGCGGGAGACAGAAGGAGACAGTAAAGTAATCAAGACCCAGAAGAGGAAAAAAAATACACCAGAAAAAACCCAAACTAGAGTAGTATAGCAATGACGGGCAGACCGGCCAGCTGATGAAAATCCAGTCAGGTAGTAAGCCAGAAAACCAGGAAAGAGAATTAAAATGTCTTGTCTGAGAGCTGCAAAATTCTGCCTTGTAAAATGAGTTATTAATATAAAACTTCTCACTGTCCTGCAAGCTTCTGACAACTGAAATATGACTGACGTGGAAAGACCCTAACATGCATAGAGGTAAAAAAAAAGGTCACCAAAACTCAGCCAAAGCAGAGAGACCAAAATGCATATTGTGAACAGGCAGGCTACACATGTAATTTCTTAAGCAACTATGTGAATACTCAATTTATGGAAATATGAAGGAAAAGGTCACCCCCTTGGGCATCAAAGACTTTTTATCAAGGAAATGGAACAAGAACTAAGGGAAAACAAATGTTAATGTCATGCCCAAAACCACAAACCATTTTTATTGCCAAAACTGCTTTGAAACTAACAGGGCCAGGCACATGATATCAACTCAATATATTTCAGAGCTATGGCTTGGAAGGCACCTAATTCAAGTTACAAAATGTGAGGTACACATGGCTAGGTGTTTTCCACCTAGTGGTAATTAATGCGGACAACACGACATTGATAATATCAACCATAGAGGAGATGGAACTGGGACACTCTCCAACAAACACAGTAAAAAAAACCTTACTGACAATTAAGAGTAGTAGCCAAAAGGGGAAATAAGATCCCCATACTGTGCAACTAATCTTGAAGAAAAAGAATCGATAATAAGTGGGTGACCTGAAAGACAAGTAAATAAACAGGGAACTGCTATAGTAAGAGAGAGACAAGGTTTAAAAAAAGAAAAAACCCAACAAAACCCCAAAGAATCAAACAATTTCTTCCATGGATTTTAAGCACTTACAGTAGATAGTATTTAATTCGGTAACAGTATTTTATATTAAGTATTGAACACTGAATAAAACATGCAACAGCAGTTTTTCATCATATTATTCTGTTAACACAAATGATCTTTAGACAGAAGTTGGAAAGAACATGTCAAGAAGAAAACACTGTTTAGGTACAGAATGGATTTACCTGTCCCAGTTATTAAAGAAACCAACAAAAACAAAACACCCACAAAATAAATTTACATTGTGGTGAAGTAAATAAATAAGCACCTGATTTAGCTGAATGTGCACAGATACTACAAAATACAAAATTGTTTTCAAAATATATTTGGAGAATATTTGATACTCTCTAAACTTCTTGAGGAGAAGATTAGTGAGGAAAATAAGTTTTTCAGCTTTTAGTTATAAAGAAATTATCTACTATTCCTATGTAAGATTTAAAATTTGGTGATAGCAAAATTGAGCATTTGACATGAGATTTTTCTGTAACATTGGCTACTAAATGATGAAGATGACACTGTAAATACCAAACAAATAACTTACTGGTAGTATAGAAAAGAACGAACAGGAAAAAAGTTGATCTTTTGCTCTCCTTTTCAAAACTACAAGTGAGCAAAGACGTAAGGCACAGTTAAATTTTTCCAATAAATTTTCTAATGTTTCTTTACTATAATAATTGTTGTGTCACCAGAATATGCTCAATGCCAAGCAAAACGCTTGACACAAAGTTCCTTTGGCAACAAAGTAGAGACTTAGTGACACTAAAGTGTTTTGTGAATGTGTAAGTTTGATATAAATTTGGTAAAAAGAGGGAGAAACACAAAAATAAATCTTGAAAAAGCCTATTTTTAATATTGGTTGTTCAATTATTTTTAACTGACACTGAACTGAAAAGGTACTATGTTACTTTATTGATGCATTACTACCTTACAAAAGGGACAAATGTGTCTATAAAATATGTTTCTAGTCCAGTTGAGTCTCATAGACCATCAAAGAGAACGAGAACATGAAGGAACCGAATTATACTTTCCACGTGGCACTGTTCCAACGTACCTTAACGTATATCTTGGTCTAGCCCACTTTCCTCATCCACGCTATCTCAAACACACGCATATATATTAAAACCATCACTGTGGAAAACACCCAGTTTCCAATAAGAGTTATTACGTGCTGAAAATAGTTTTCAGCCAAATCTTAGCTAAAACTTGCCTGCTAGCTGGACATATCTCTGGGAATACATGCTTCTGAAGAGAAAAATGACTAACATGGTGTAGGAGGCGGGGGAATTAAGGGTATCTGACATGGCACTGTGGAAGGCCTGACTATGGCATATAGTTGCCTGAATTACAGCTCAAATCTAAATTATTTTGCTAGAAAGAAGAAAAAATGCTAACATTAATCAGGAAATGCCAATTGTATCTTATCAAGAAAGTGTTACAAATAAACTGAAAATGTTATTATTTCAGTAATAATAAAAAATAGTAATAAATGCATTTTTGCTACCTCTACTCTGGAAATACAGACCAATTGTCTAATCAATAAGGTTACTAGCAAAACTCTTCATTGACTTAAGACAGGAGATTCCAGCTCAAAAGCATTTTAGAGGGAAAATCTAGCTTCAAGCTATGATGATTACTTCAAATAGTTTCACCAGTTTGTATTTTTGGAAACCTTCTGGCAATAACTCCTCCCTTCAAACCATTTCCCAAGTCACAGCTTGTTAGAGAGAATGCTAAATAAGGATATAATGTTTTGGGAAAAGGGTAGGAAAACCAAAAGCCATAAGAAATAAATAGCAAATAGAAACATTGTTTTAGTGACCTATAGTCTATTAAAATTTGTCCAGCAAATATTGTCAACCTTTTAGGATTTGGACTCTAATGATCCCTTTTGTCATGGCTTCAGGGAGCCATGTGCCAATTTCATGAGTTTGCCTTACACAAACTAGTAGGGAACTGTATTAAAATTAAAATATATATATGGCAGGAAAAGAAAGTTATCTTAAAAACTAACACAGTATAAAATAAAATATTGGGAATGAAAAAGATAACACTCCCTACTGCCAAAATCTGGAGATGTAGATTGTGTCTGGATTCTCCCTCAGATTGCTGTAAAATACACCTATATACCCTGTCATGGACTGACCACAACAGATCCAAAGTCAAATCTAGACAGGAGCAGAAACCAAGAGAAGCATTTATCATAATGTTCAACATCCACATAAAAATTTTTTCCGTACAAATTTAAAGCTTGAATGAATGGATACCATACAAAAGTATGAATAGGTTGCAGATGCAAGCCCAAATACTGAAAAAAAGAACTACCACAGCAGTTTGAAGGAAGCATTTGAGGAATCAAGATGATTCTTCCCTACCTATTCAGCCTCCAGTTGCACAAGCATAATGATACTTTCTCATTTTTTATATACTTGACTAATAGAAATAAAAATCCATCTCCTCATTTTCTGAATCATCCACCAGTATTTCCTTTGCCTACAGAGTCAGGAGTTTTCCAGTGCAATCCAATTTTCAAATAAATAACACATGAGACTGTAAACCAAATCTAACAGCTCAACTTTACTTTTCTTTGTAATTTATTGAGATCCATCATCAATCAGATGGGATTTTATAAAGATGAAAGAGGAAAATCTGAGGCTTTTGGCTGTTCTGATCACCTTCTTAAATTACTGGCTATGCAAAGACAGAAAAAAAAAAACCCTAAGTGCTAAGGTTAACCACATAATTACATAGAATTTCTTTTTTTTTTTTGTCCCTCCCCCCAGTTCAAATCAATCCGTTAGTAGGCAAAGTTACAGTATTTTGGAGTCAGCTGTTAGATCTGACCTCTGGAATTCATTCATCTGAGTCTTCTTGAAGTGACATTGCTTGTCAGAACTCATAAGCCAATCAAATTCTTAAACTGAAGTGAGTTGTCCTCTCGAATTAAAATGATACTTTACCCCGATTTTTCCATACAAAAGTTGCATTGTGCTTTTCTGTCAGGACCATCTTTGCTTTCAGAAACTTTATCACAATCGAAGTATTTATCCCTTAATCTTCCAAAGGACATGGGGAAGGGGGCATGTAATTAGAATTCTCTTTGACGAATTGACACAATTTAAATGAATGACAAAGTAGGTGAGAATATTTCTAGTGTGTTCTGAGATGTTTTAATTTTAAACCAGATGGGAAACAAAGAGGAACTCATGCCAATTTCTGAAACCTTGGAAGTTACTCTCCTGCAGTTCCTCTTTTCTTTCCTTGTTTCCAGTCATCCTCACATATTCTACCTCAGGGCAATACATTCTGTCCTTTTTAAGGAAGACGGCTATAAAATTCTCTCTTTGATGGAGATTTTACTGTAAGCAGAATGACAGATGCGCACACTGGTCCTTTCCCAACAACATTTCTTCAGTAAAGTTTGTCCATCCCAAACAAAACTTTTCTGAAAAGCAAGATCCCAACCCTCCATCCAATCTGCCAGAAAAGTGTGCTTAAGTCTCTCTTCAGTAAGATGAAAGCATATGTTCTTGTGTCACTTCTAAAGTGATATTTTCCTGCATAGAAAGTTTACATTTACAATCTTATTTTGAGCAAAGCTAGAGCAGAGCCCAATTCATTAGGAGAAACTTCTAATTCTAAGTAAAAGCAAGAGTTTAGTAATGTCTGTCCATTTACCTAGATTCTCCACCTTTTTACTTAGTGGTGACCAAAATACGATGAGTCTAAGACCCTTCAGACTGATTGCAGTTCTAAACAACTATTCTAGGCTACATATTTCTATATAAATGCAATGGCAGAAATAGGCTAAAAAGGCATATAAGGAATGCTTTTTTGAAACACAGACTAATCTCTCTGTGTATCACGGGACCAGAGGGGAGAAAGTGAAGGTAGGTATAACCTTCTACAGCTAAAGAGAAATCCCACTGGAAAAATTAGAGACCTGGCTGAGAAATACAGATATGGTTTTCCTAGGCTTTCACTTTGTTCTACCAAGAGGCATATAGCCCAGTAGGTGGGAAAGGGACACTTAGAAAGGTGCCTGGAAAGATGAAGTTAAAAGACAGTCTTGAAGACAGGATAAAAATTGCTTGCCTAAACTAGCAATCTGTTAGTGAACCCTAAAATACTCAAAGCTATAAAGATAATACTAAACATTAAAGTCAAGGAGCAAGATGAAGCATCTGTAAATGAGCGTCAAAGAAACTGGTTTATAAAATTAAACAGGTATATATATATTTTAATGTCTGCTAAATGTTTCTTTCAGGAAACATTAGGCACTAATAAAAAAGACTGCCTTAGGGCTTCTGTAGCTCTGGATATATCAAAGGGGGGTTTTACTAACAATTTGGGGAGTTTATGCCTCTGGGTGCTACTGCTGTGATTTCAAAATAGAATTATCTGATGCTATGTGATTTCTTGAATCATTAGTTTTCCATCTCTTGTAACTTATTTTCCATCTTTCTTTTATTTATACACACACATACTGATACAAACTGCCACAAAGAAATAATGAAGCAACCTTTGGAAATAAAAATATTACCTGATACTTTCTTAACGTGTATTCAATATATACACATCTGAAATTATTATCTAATGTGATAATCCTGATTACTATTGGCATGCCAAATTCACCTCACATATTGCATCAGACTACTGCATCCCTGATCTCCTACAATATTATTACATGACAAAGTTGTGCATAGCACATTCTTGTCTGACTTCTAAATGTTCTAAAAGGAATACTTACATCAGCTATCAAAATCAGCAAACATCACAAGATTTAAAAGCTACATAGAGACCTGAGACATTTCTCAAACAGAGCCTTATATTACTAAAAAAGGGTGATTATGATTCTGTCATTCTTTTCTAAATGAAAGACTTTTCCATAAAAAAAACTTAACTTCTGGTAATGTCAGAAAGGAAACACAAGGATTGAGTAAAGAGGGTGGAGTGCATACTTTAAAGTACTGCATCTTGACTCAACAGAGCAGAGAGTTTTCTGGTTATTCTTGACAGGAAGCATATATATGAAAATTTGACGATTTTTTTTTTTCGTGAATCTGGAATTAAGACCCTAGTCCTGAGCATGAAATGATATGAACATCACCTAAAAGAAATATTTGCTACTGAACCAGGAGTAACAGACAAGGGGTAGCCCATGACACTTAGCATACATAAGTAGTATGGAAATTTCAATAAAATAACTTTTCCACTACTGACTTCTCAACAGCACAAACTATTTCAATAAAGCATTCCTTTCTGTCTCATTTTGCAATCTGACAAAATTAAAATATTTTTAAAAAGTTCTAAAGAAATTTATCAACACATTGCTTATTTTATTTGAATAAGAGATTTTTGTTATTAAGCAGAAAATAATTTGGTTTTCCATTTTTCAATTCAAGACATATTTAATGATATACTACTGACATATACAAAAGAAAAATGCCTACCTCCTAGAAAACAAAACCAAACCTATCAAATCCCACTGCCTTTTCTGCGTTAAAAAAAAAAAAAATTGGCCCTTGAACATTAAGGTTGGAACGAAAATTTGACTTAAAGATACATTGCCAATTCATAGGAATCTATAATCTGTGTTTTTTTTTCCAAAACAAGGAATATGCATTTTTTATGAATAATCAATTTGTAGATGGTTCTGATCCAGCAACACACAGTCTATCTTTTTTCTTCAAGACCACAGAATTTGTAGAGAAAGCCTAAGCAGTTTGGAAAGCCATGAAGTAATTTTGCTTAAGAACAGATTTCATTTCCATCAGCTGTGTACAATACAGACTGAGTGTGTGCAATTTGGCAATGTCATAGACTAGTTGAGAGTCAGTTCATGTGACAAATTTCTTGTGAAATCAGAAAAAAAAATATAGTGGGGCTTGGGGAAACAGCTGATTTTGAAAACTGTGTTGATACAACTGGACAAGTATTATCAAAAAGAGATGGTGAAATTAAGAGGAACATTTAGTGATTTCAAACTCAAGAGATTCTAATGAGAGGTGAAAACAGTAAGAATTTTTCTATTTACTTTAGCTACTCTTAAAAGAGACCAAGAACGATATACCTAGAACAAACATACTTTGACTTGAATGTAGTCAAACCTTGCATGGCAAAGGCTTCCAACTGAGAAAGAACAGAAAAACACAAATATGAGCGGAACAAATCCTGTGGACTTCAGCTACTTCACAAAGCATGAAAGTCAGTGGGAAAGGCTACTGCTCAGGTGGTTTAGATCCAAAATATATCAATGCCTTTATGTATCATCAGTGGTACTCAAGACTGGAAATGTTGAGTGGAGTGACACCTGCAGAATGTATCAATCTGCCGTTGCTTTTGCTGGTAAAAGACAAGTTTGATACTCCCATCATAAAACAAGATGAACTTCTGCAATAAAAGTTCAATTAATATCACATCTTTACCATGTCCCTTTTATGTTTTATGGAAATAAAATTGGTTTTAATTGAAATATACAATCTCAAATCTAAAGACAAATAATGCAGAAAATAAAAAGAAAAATCCAATATCAAACATAAAACACTAAAAATTTGTCTGCTGTCAGATTATTTTCACTATCTGTCTGATACTATTCATCAGGATTCCGTACATCCAATTGTTGGAAATAAAAGAGAAAGAACAATACCCTTAAGGCCATGTACAGCTCATCTTAGACATCAATTGGGACTTCATACTTCCTTTCCTGAATTTCTAGTCTGGGATCATGCCAAAGAGTAACTCAAGCCAACAGTCCCATTTACACTGTGAAGTGTGTCTCAGATATTGCAAGGCTGCTAAATTGTAGTATATATCAGAATACTGAGAATAGCAGAATTCAAATAGAAAATTAGACAACAATGAATGAGGCAAAATTTAGTGTGATGTGCAGGGGAGGAGCATGGAGAAAGAAACAGATTTTGCCTTTCACTTAACTGTTGCCATTGCCTGTTTTAACAGCAGTGTGGTCGCAGGTGTGATTATAAGGACCTAGGTAAGATGTCACTTGTAGCAGAGGGTAATACCTTTATTAGAACAACTAACGCAGAAAGGTAGACAAGCTATTGGGCACATTTGCTCTTCTTTAGGCTTGTTATTCTTCCAAGATCTTGTCTATTTTTTTTGTTTCTGTCAGCTGATCAAACATGTTTGTGGCCTGACACAATGAAGGGCATATGTGTCCAAAAAATTTTTAACATTTTTTCTGCATCAGTTACTTTAATGAAAGGTATTAGCTGACACTGTAAACCTTGCCTC
Organism: Gallinula chloropus; assembly: GCF_964237585.1. Classification (NCBI taxonomy): domain Eukaryota; kingdom Metazoa; phylum Chordata; class Aves; order Gruiformes; family Rallidae; genus Gallinula; species Gallinula chloropus. The sequence goes on from NC_140090.1 coordinate 57,694,179, forward strand.
AGTTCCTTTTCCCATCCTGTACAAATGATGAAAATTCTCTCAAGTAATTCAGAAGGAAGAGAAGACCTACCTGCTTTGCTTCTTGTCTCTGTGTTGTTTAGCTATGCAACGATCAGAATCCAAAGTACCAAAATGCTACAGGAAAAGACACTTGTGATACCTCCACTTTGACAAGCACCAAGAATTACTAGAAATTTCATGGAAAGCAGTCTTCTCTTGAGATTTCCAAATGCATTTACAACTCTGTCTCAAATAATCACTCTCATATTCGCTAGCTGTAAGTACCAAAACACACAAACAACTGAGGATTCTTCTAGTTTTACTAAGAAAAGAGAGGAGTCTCACCTTTCATTTGTCTCCTCAGTACCTTACAATGGCTAGTCTATATCATAATCAATAATGACTTCAAATCTGAGTATAGTTTGAATGAAAGTATTTCAAAGCTCACATGGCACTGTTCCAAATAAGCCTGGTCTCTATGTAATGAAATGCATTCTTTCTGGCCTAATCCTACAGGCCTGGCAAAAGAAATGCCTGTGGCATGAGCAAAAATTCCAAACTTGAGTCTTGCAATTGCCCCTCTAAAGGTTCATTTATCATGCATGTTGTTTATCAGCATGTGTCTGAAATGAACACTGCTTCAATGCAAAGCAACAGGAGGTCACATATTGGAATGCAATCAGTAGAACTGGTTATAACTTGGTTTCCTTTCTAAAATGACAATCTATGCTTCATCTGCTATTATATTAGTGTTTTCTGTCTTAATAAAAATAGAAAGAAAAAAAAACAAGAGAGGGGGAAAAAAAATGGCTGTGAGCAGATGATATAGTTGTCTTTAATGAAGAGATCACGTGAGCTAATCAAGACCCAAAGAGTTCACCTTTAAAATACCAAACCATCTGGCTGGCTGTCCCATGATAAATCTCAATGATAAATGTCTTCATTTTGACGTTACAAAGGAACCACAGACCTGCTCAGTTTTGGCACAGCTGAAAACACACTGGCAACAGTAGAATAGAACTCAGTTGTCCAAAATACAGAATTAAATCATTTTGACCTGCAGGGCACAGTATATTTAGAGAAAACCTGATTGCAACAACAGAAAAAAAGCCAACAAAACCAAAGAAAAAAAGAAGTTTGGACTCATGTGAGTGTCTCTTCAGAGAAAGACATATTTAAAAAAAAAAAATCTGTACTGCAATTTACTAGATACGCAGCTTCAGATCAATTCACTGAAATGCCACTGGAGGTTCTAAGTTTTCCATAACAGAGCTTTTGGAGCATGTTTTTTTGTTGATTGATTTGGTTTTATCTCTACAATTCCATCTGCATCCAGACAAAGCAGAAAGCTTGCAATGGGCATGATAGAAATTATGACATCCTTTGATAACTCAATTCACATTTTGTCAATGTGTCATATTTATTAAGGATAAATTAAATTAGCCTGGGAAATCTGAGTGGTAAAGATAATAAAACAGCTCTAATATTATGCAGATAAAAGTCAGACAAATTTCACCATCTCTAAATGTAAAACTTCCACCCGTACAAACCAAGTTTTGGTAGAAAGTTTGTATTGATTTTTTAATGCCAGCATTTCTAATACAGCAAACACCAAATCTTCTATTCACTCCAATTAATGACGCCTCAACCAAGCAGAAAGAACATTTAATTATCATTTTTTACTTTCAAATTAAGAAATTATAATTAAAAATTCTTCTGGGACATAATCCAAAGTGTAGTAAACGGCAGCAAATGAGATTAAAATATTTTAATTGTTTAACATTTTCACCAATATTTATCGCATTCCTACTGATTGCAAAGGGTATTCCTGTTGCTTTTGGTTATTCAGCCAAACAAGGTAGGAACCATAAATAATTTCTCAAAAACTTATTTCTGCAATTTCTCAGGCTCAGAGTGATCAGCTCTAAATTCCCTCTCTCTTATATATTGACCTTTTCTGGCTAAAGTCCTTTTCAATGTAAAGGTTCTGTAATTGAATCTAGAAGACTTTTCTCCAGGTGATACCATTGCAGCTTGTCCCGGCATTCAGCTTCATGCTTTTCCTTCACTCAATTTATTTCTATTTCCTCATTGTACATAGCACAGACAATCATCCTAGTGATAATTCTGTCTCCTTTCACTAGACAGTTACAGACTGTTTTGGCCAATGTTACACATTATTTTTACCGTTCAAGTTCTCTCTGGTAGGCTCTGCATTGTTTTCTTCCTTACTTATTTTCCATCTCTTTCTAAATGTTAATTTTATTTTTCTCATTCCATTCTAGTGTTCAGATATTTATTGGTAATGACAGATGTGGATGATTCCTCTATATCCTCGTTTATACAAACAGTACTTAATTACTCACAAATGTATTGCCTCCTATACTGCAATATTCAAATCTCTCAGACACACTTAGGGAGGGCAATATAGGGGTTACACCTGTCTAGTCCCCAACTCATCTGCCTTTATTTTCAAGTCCTAATGTATCAGAAACATTGAATTTTTCTATTCACTCTCATATACCAGTGGTAATCATGACACATACTTTCTAGGTTTATCTCAATTTTTCCTAAAATTTTAGCTTCCATTGTTTCCAAGATTAACTACTGGTTTTAGCCTTAGTTCTCCTATGTCCTCACTAATAATTTTCCCCATCAAAAAAAGCCCCAAAACATAAAATCATAAAAGGCTCCCAGCACCACTCAAAACTTGTACTATGGATTACAATGCAAAGGGATGAAAGAGATGGAAGTAATGTAGGGTCTGGCAGAGACACAGACAGAAGTAGAGCTACAGGACTGGATTAAGCAGATGACATCAAGACAAAGTGTTGTAGGGCAAATCCAAAGGTCCTATAACTAAAAATGAATAGTCTGCACTACTTTGGCAGACAGAAGTTCTGAAATAGGCATATGGGAAAGTACAAGAACCCAGAAAAGTCAGGCAACATCTGAGATTTCATGAGATTAATCCATTCACGGTCCCATCATTTATTTCTACTTTTCCTTTGGATCCAATTAAAGAAGTCAACATGAAATTCTCACTCAATTCATGTCAATCAGAATGATATTCAAGCATTCCAGTAGGAAGCACATAACTTCAGTGAAACCGTGATATTATCTTACTTCTTTCTTTACATGTACTGTCGTTCTGGGAATTGCGTCCAGCAGAAGGTAGTAAAGAATTGAATCACATCTCTTTCATTGCTCAATTTGAATTTCATGGTGTATGCCGTGGGGATAAATACCTAACATCTCTCAGAAAACTACAATGGGATAATTCCTTAGGGAGATTAAGTCATTACCCTGTTCCAGTGATTACAGCATACCCGTGAAATCTGTAATCCAAATGGGAAGATGCTTTTTTCCTCAGCAATTACTACACTAGAGAGACAGGAGATCAATGTTTGTATTGATGCTCTTTAATAAAATTTACATTTTTATCTTATTGCAAAGACCTGTGCTTTTCCATTTGCTTCAGAATCCAATCTAACTTTTAGTATACAAACTGTGTTATATTTTATAGACAGACTTCTGAATATGTTATGAAATGCTCAATACATTGCATCGTTTATAGGCATCATTACTTGAAAGTGGGAAAAATTATTAGTGAAATAAAAAACTCTAGTTTTTTTCCTACTTGTGGATAACAAGTTCTATTTTATGAAATATCTACTGTAAAAACTTTCACTAATGTTTGATCACGTCATGTTCAATCAATTCCTCTAACAGTTCTCTAAAAATCCAGAGGAATAACAGAATTAACTACACAAGTAGGATAATATTTTAGACCATAAAAAAAAAAAATTAAATAAATCCCAAGGAAAAAAATAAGCCAATAAAAAACCCAACAAAAACAACCCCAAAGAGGTCTGCATTTCAGTTTGTTTTCACTTTGTTTCACTAAGACCTAAAATTTTTTTACCAAAGGCTTTGCTGGACTAGAACTGTTCACAGTAGCTAGAGCAGCGGTATGAGGTGTCATCACTCAGTACAAAGCACACCATCAGTAGTATTAATTTCTTGAGTGTTATGAGGCTAAACTTAATATAACATTAATATTATTTCCTTTAATAGTTTACTGACTCATGTAAGAGACAGACAGCCAACTAGTCAGTATACTACTATAGGAAGAACATATTTGAAATTGCCCTTAGCTTGATACACTTATCATTAAGGAAGTAAAAACCAAAGCAAATCGTACTCAAACTCAGAAATAACTAAGATTGCTCTTACACCAAAAACATAAAGCTAACTAAATCCCCAAACAATGATTAAAAAGGAGGGGTTTGGGGTGTTGTTTTGTGGGGTTTTTTCTTTTTTTTTAATGTGATAGCAATGTAAAAGTATCAGAAAAAAGTCAGTAACTTTTCTCTTCATTCAAAGAGAATGATGAAGTTCTTCTATACCTAGGGTATTTTCAAGATTGAGAAAGATCCCTTCAAAATTTGGATGGTAACCTTGGAATTTTTGCAAGGGAAAATTAGCAAGGCAACAGCTCAAGAAGTTCCGTATAAATTTTAAACTCTCTTATTCCAAGTTCATTTTTTACCTTTATTCATTTAATTGTATTTAATCTTCATAATTTACATTTTAATGCTACTGAAATTGATTTTAATTGTATTCAATATTTTTTATAATTTAGTATAATTAAATCTTAAATATCTTTTTAGATTTCTAACACATTAGAATTTTCATTTTAAGATGGAAAAACAAGGACAATAAATATGTTACTAAAAGTCTGTGGTAGCAGTAAGCCCCAGTTAGATCAAGTTCTCTGTTGAGTGACCAGACTTACAGCACATACGCAGTATGATGTTGATCTGTATATGAGCAGCAGGTCGAGACTTAAAGTGTTAATTTCATAGAACATTTACACAGCTAAGTCTTTTCCTGAGTCCTTTAGGAATGGGAAAAAAGAAAACTGCTAGAACAACTCAACAGGGCTACAGCATACTCTGTGCCAACACTGGAGGGGCTCTTGATAAAGAGAAAAAACAGAAACAGAACAGAGGATGGAAAAATTGGTCTAGCAGGCCACATATGGCTGGAGGCATCATTTGGGCACCCCTGCCAGAAATCATAAAATGCTATAAACTTCATGGAATGGACACTGTTACATTAAGCAGTATCTTAATCCTAGATGCTGCTATTTCAGAAGAAGCAGGGAAAGATGCATAATGTGTTATATACAAATCAAGAACATAAACAACTGGTAATAAAGATCACTCTTAATCACGGTTTTTCATTTGTTTCCCTTAGTAATACTGGAAAGACCACAACCTACCCCTGAAGGTATCTGTGTTTTGCTGCCTGCAGCCATTTGCAGAAAGTTCCTCCTCATCTTTTAGTGAGGTGATTGCAGTGTGATTTAAACTAGAAATATCTCAATTGTCCATTCTCCCTTTGAAAAGAGAAGTGCTAGTCATAATTCCTGTTTAGCTAGATGATAGAAGGTGATAATCCCTTTTGGAATGTCACACTTAATACGTACTTCAGGTGTCATAATCACTAAATTCCAAGGAGATTAGCATTGTAGAATCCACTAAAAGAACACTGCTACAGTAAAAGGAAAGCCCAAGAACAAAATTGATAAAACTATATAGGGATATTTTGTAAAATCATCAATTTTTATTCCAATACATGTTTCTAATGAGATTTCGCACAGGTGGAAAGGAAATTTCTATGAAATAATACAGTGTTTTCTGAAAATCTATTATTCCATGGAGTCAGATCAACAATCATGGAATCCAGTGACCCACTGCTGTATATGAATTCACAAACCTATTAAATTAATATTCTTCTCAAAATACTCAATATATTGACTATATACTTTATACTGTCTCATTGATAATAACTTAATTTTGATTAAGTTCTTCAGAAGTTAATTCACATGACGTAACTCAGGAAAAATGTTCAGAGAGAGAGTGTAAGAGCCTGGGAATGTGATATATCCTAATGGATAGAATTCCATGGGGAGTTTCTGATCACTGTCAAATCACATTGCATATCACAGCAGTACTGTTTCCAAATCTTCATAGAAGAAAAGCATTGTCATTTGAAACAAACAGAAAATACAGGATACAGTGTCAAAGCCCAAAGGGGTAAGACCAAGCATTAAGCTTTGGTCTAACAAAGACAGAAATTTAAAGAAAAAAACCCAAAACCAAGCAGATCTGTTGGAATACACTAATTCACTCAATTAAGTGGAATAGCAGGAGGAAAACTTCATCCAGTTTCATAGACTGGGATTTGGAACTTTCATAGAAGGATTTGGAAGTACAGATGAAGTTTATTCTTTCAAACATGTTTACTGAAGGTGAATATATGAATCTCTTATAGTCAGAGGGCTACATTTTAAGATCCATATCAGTAAGGCAGCAGCATCTTCATGCAGCTAGGTTTCTTGACCAAGATATGGTCATGCTATGGAAACAATAGTAGCATACAAGACTGCAGGTGGAATAACATGAAATATCTATGAATATTCCAGAATGGATATAGAACAAGGACTGAATAGAGAACATACAGAATAATATCATGGAAATTTTATGAGAAAGAGGAACATATGACATTCCAGTCAAATAACAGGATGAAACTAAAAATATTTTTGTGTAAATTTAAAAAAAAAGTGGAATTTTGAAATCAAATCTAACATATTATTCAGCCTAAAAGTCTCACTGTATTCCTTTAAAAACAAATGCCAAATACCAGCCACGTGAGATACTTCACATTTTATCAGCCAATGTAGGAAACCCTGTCAGCAAGCCACAGGGAAGCAAACGTATCTGCCAAGGACAGTGAACATTCTGAGATCATAAAGGTCCACTAACTCTTCTAATTGATTTATACTTGGATTCTGCTTCTCAGTATATCATTGAATATGTTGAACTTTTGATTGCACTATTCCTTCTACCACAGACCACTTTACTATGGCCGTGCAGAGGCAAGAAGGAAGACTGATGAAACAGTACCACAGTTTGTATATACATCATGATACTTTGTATTTGTTGTAGCAGTAAGTAGATACTGGATCATCATGCAAAGGCTTCCAGTCAGGAATGGATAGATGTGAAGAATGAGTCAGAAATGAAGGGAAACAGACTCTCTATTGTTGAAAGTTTGCAGATATCTTGCCACTTACTAGTAATGTGAAAACCTCCTGGAGTCCACAATAACAACACAATGCTTGTTTGGTTGTGTTTGCTTTTTTTTTTAAACTGGATTAAAATTTGATGCTTAAAAGTTCTTCCTGAACAGATATCAGATCTCTCTGAATTTTAGTTTCTTCCTTGCAGATTAATAACCTGGTTTAGTATATCCCGCGCTTATAGATGGAAACTCACATTAGAAATATTGGCCAGCATAAAGCTGCTATTTCCTATAATGTCCCAAATTAGTTGGCTACCACAGCTTTACAGATTATTAATGCATCTCCTGTTGGCATGCTGCCTTATACCATTTTTCATTGAAATATTAAACCAAATTCAATCTTTTCTAGATTTTTAGTAACATAAAGCTTGCAAACACCATTAACCCCATTCCAATAAAAAGTCTCTCATTCAATAAGTCTTTTAGGCATATGTTTAAAACCATCCACATTCAGCAAAAGACAAAAGCACATAATGGAATTTAAGTGACAGTTCAGATGTTTTGCTGGCTTAGAGTAAGCAGTATATTTCATCCTAATAAATAAAAAAAAAACCCACCAAACAACCAAAACTCCAAAATAAGGAGGATGAGCTTTTAGATTAATGTTTACATCAGTAAACTGAATTCAGATTTAAAAAAAACAGAATAATTTAAATAATTAAGCATAAAAATTCACAAATGATCTTATGCAATAAGGAATTAAGACACTTAACATTCAGAGAAGGCTGTAGAATTGAGTACTACATGGGAACATCTAATAGCAAAAGTCACTGTTTAAAAAAAATAAATAAATCTTAACTTTACAATGATTTACTTTTATTTGAGGTGTTACTAAACACCTTTTATATCATTAGATCATTAAAAAGGTAAATTGTATTCAACAGTAGTAAGCATCTGTGTTTTAACTCGAGTACCCAATGAGGTTCAATGATACAATGGGGTTAACACACATTACATCAAATATACCCACAGATAGACTCTCATTCCTCATGAAAGGCTCAGTGAAGTATTAATATAGTTAAGAAAAATCTTTAATGATAACACTTAATAAATCTTTCCTGACATTTTTATGCTCCCATTGTTATTCTTATGCAGTAATTATTATTTTACAGTTTCCAATTAGGAACTGCAGTATGAATATATTTTATAAATGATAGAATTTTTCTTCTCTCATCTTCAAAAATTTGAAGATACTATCACACAGTTTAGAAAGGTGAAAGTACTGCTTACAAAAAAGCAGCTACATTCCTTCCAGATGTGCAATGAGAGTCACTCTCTTCCCAAAGGATGCAAGAGCTCTTAGAATTTCAAAGGCTGATGCCAAGAAGCCCCACCAGACACTCCTCACAAAAACTGTTTTATGAATTACTACATGAGCCTGAACTTTTGAGATAAATGACTGAAAATAAACTCATTTATATCTCAATGGAGAGGATAAATTTTGGTTTTGCTTTGGGAACTTGAGGTATGGAGAAAGCTATTGACCATTCCACCTCTCACTGGACTAACCACCACCCACACTAAAAACATGTTGCTTTCCAAATTTCCTTTCATAGTGGCTCAATAAATTTATTCAGAGAGAAAGATATCCACAAGAATTCTTACACAACTGTATGACAACCAAGTGATTTGTAAACTGCCTGAATCTGTACAGATGGTAGAAGTCACTATCTACAATGTTAAACACATAGCTAACTTAAAAGTCTATGAAACTTCAGGAACTTCAAGGGAAGTTGTGAAATGTGGTTCCAATGTTGATAAGCACATACAGACTCTATTAGGTTATAAAAAAAATCTGATTACAAAATGGGCTGTGAATAAATATTGGCTTTGATGACATTTAAAAATCAGCAGTGTGCTAACTTTTATCAGACAAATTCTTCTGAGATAAAGCTGAAGCAATGAGTTAGGCCACATACTGGACAAAAGCTTTTAATTCCTCAGCTATGAAAGCTGATCTAACACTCTCTTCGACAATTACGAGCATAGGAAAAGCTAACCTTCACCCGGTAGTCCAAAGTACTTACTTCCAATAACATATCTTTAAAGGAAGACAGACACATAGTAATTTTATTTTTGAATGATGAGGACAAGCTAAGAGAGAACTTTCAAGATGGTTATAAGAATAATCCAGCAATCATACAGATTTGCATATCTACAGTAATAAAAAATGATTTCTTATTGAATAGAACTGAAATAATTATAACTTCTCAGAACAGATTTTAGAATGGCATTATCAATTATAAAAAAAGTCAGAAGCAGTATAGAAAAAAAAATATGACCAAGAACATAAAGTACTTCTTCAGAGTAATGCAGGCTTTTTGCCTTCATCTTCCTCCTCTCCTCCCTTTCATGCTTCTAAACATTTCTTGGACTATTCAAATGACTTAAATGAAATTTGTGCATAAGAAACTCTTTTGGCTAAAAACATGAGGGCTTATTACCACATTTCTTTACTGGCACAAAATCTGAGAAAAGCCTCAAGGTGCAAATGATCTGCAGTCTATTTAACATCATGGTGGTTTATTTTTATGGGCACTCATTATTACTCTTTACCCTAAATTATAGGTACATTCCTGGCTCCATTTCCCACTGTTCTGTAATCTTTATGATAATATTTTTTTTTAGATTTCCAAATCCTTCTCAATACCTCATCAATCAAAAATGCATGTAACATCCACTAGTTGTTATAATGGGCAGAGACAGCAAGCCATGGAACCATAGCTTGGACCCCAGATAAAGACTTTACTCACATCCCAGGGCTGGGATATATGCTATAACTTGGGTAGCATTTACTAAGAAAACCTGTTTTGCAGTATCTCACAGTCTTTGCATACAAACCGATATGCACTGAATTAGTGCTTAAATACCACAGTTCCTATTTTATTATGGATTATGTGCTGAACTAGTTCTGTCAAGTTTAGAACAGTATGCCATAATTTTGACTAAATCTAAGCACATGCATCTTTTTCCATGGAAACAGTATTACAAGTATGCCCATTTCTCCTGTCACAGAAAATTTTCATGAATATTTTGATAAACAGCTGTTACGCTATAGTAGTTTATAGCCATAATACTATCAGTTTCAGCAAAGGAATGACACAGCATCAGAAGCTATCACATAACACTTAATTATTTTTGTGAACAACTCAGAAAAGTACAGTGTGGATCATTTTGATTTTTGGGTTTACTGGACAGGAAAAAACTTGTGCTTTGATGAAAAAGCCCTTGGCTTTCTCATCATCTACCCATTAAAGCTGAGCTGGGCTGCTGTCAGAGAAAAGTGGGTTTGAACAGACTAAATCATATGGTATTGCTCCTTTCCTAAAACTGTGGTTTGTAATTGCAGAAAATAAAGGTCGTTATGAAAACCAAGACCTCTAATAAAATAAATAATTTTAAGAACACTATGTTACATATGCACACAATGATCATTTATTAAAATGCAAATTGTACATTACAAAAAAAACCCGAACCAACCAAAAAACAACCCAAAAACCCACTACAGATGATAATCTCCTAGAAAGACCTAAATGATTTAGAAGAAACTAACCTCTATAGGCTACTTTGAAAAGTATAGCCTACGTGCATTGGAAGCTCCTTGACATGTTCAGGATGATAATGATGGCAGATGCCCAGAATTGTTAATTCTCACTTGTCTCTCCAGATCCTCTCTCACCTGTTTCTTTTATTTATTTTTAAACTTGATGAGATGTAGTTATCAGAACTGGCAAATATGTATTGAACCACACAGACTGCAATGACTACACAGTGCTTTGCACAATGCTTATTTTATCCTGCGGGAAGTTTTAAATAACGTGTAAATATATTGCAAAAGCACAGCTGATACAAGAGATGTCTTTGTTACTTCTTCTATGGGAAAGTCAGAATGATCCAGACAGGAGAACTAACTCTTGATATCATGAAAACAAGCACTGAGTAGACAGCAGTGATAAAGTACATAATTAAAATTATCTAAGAAGCAGATAAATCTCTGATGTAAACGTTTGTAGCCATACAGTGCCCCAGACATCTTGACCACTGTAGACAGTGTTTTCTGTCTCACCTGCTCAAACATAAAAGGTAAACAGTGTTTTCTTTCTTTTATTTACTGCTTATCTTCATTATCCAGTTATCCACTGGGCCATGTATAACCTCTTGCTACACATATGCTTGACAATGGGCCCATGAAAAAATTTCATGTTACTCAAATAAGGTCACAATAGAGCTGTAAGTGAAAACTGCTCCTGATTATACATTAAAAGGATAAACTCTAACATCCTCAAAACCAGAAAAGGAAATGTGGTAGTACTCAAACACCTGAACTTTTCTTCAAAGCAGCATACACGTAATTAAAGTTCTTCCTGTGTTTCAGTAAGAAACACATTGACTTTTCAGTAGACATGCCATTTACATCAGCAGCAGATCAAAATAAACAAACAAAAATTAAACCTGGTAAATTCTTCAATAATCCTACTGTGAAAGGCAGCATGAATCCCTTTATTTTCGCCTAAAACCACCTTACTGATGATAAAAGGGGAGGGTGGGAGGAGACACAGAAGAAAGCAATTCACTATGAGCTTCAATAAGTAATTCTCTGCTGTTACTCTCACCTGAGGTGAGATGCATATGACATGTTATTACCACACAGGTATTCAGGTAGATTCTGGTCCATGGTTGGTTGAATTCAAGAAAAAGGAAACACATCCCATGAGCAGAATTACTAAATCTCTCTAAACAAATAGAAAGACTGAAGACAGCAGGTGACAGACCCTTTGTTAATTGCACCCCAAGGCTCCCAGGCTCCATGCCTTATGACATTAGATCAAGCTCCCTTCTTTCCCTGCTTTCCAAATACCCATTCTTTCAAGCTTTTTCACTTGCTTAGCCAAGCTCCACAGAATATCACATTGTAAGTGCCCAGAGACACTCTACATGAAAAATAGTTCATAAATGCAGATTGCTCTGTTAATCAGATTCTCTTCACTCTCTCTGGCTTGTTACCCAAAATTGCTCTTCAAGCCTTTCCCAGTGCAGCTTGTTTTCTCTCTTCCCCCTGACCCCTTTCTTTATTAAACATCAAGGCATCAACATATGAAAAAATGAACTTAAGCTTAATTCATCTATGCAACAAGCATAGGAAAATGTAGGAGGTGGCTTTAAATCAGTTAGAGAAGGTTTTGTAAAGTACACCCAAGCTTATCAAATGCAACTTTATTATTTTCTTGGTCATAGAAGCTGTGTGACTGTCCAAAACTTTCTCTGGCTTTACATACTCATATGTAATTTCTTTTATGTTTATATGAAATAATATTCTGCTTGTCTGGTCTTCTCACAGGGTATTAGAGTTACATGAGGGAAAAGGTAAAAAGCATCAGTTGACTAATGAAATCTGTGAGAACACACTTTTTTGTCTAAATATTGGAGTGTCTGTCAAGGAAACAGAAGCTCTGACCGTATTTCGTCTTCAAATTATGATTGTCATTTTTCACAGACTAAAAGAAAACTGACAGCCATCCCAAGATTTAAGATTCATAAGTATCTTTTCAATGACATATTTCAGTGCATTTGATTACTGAAATTACAATATGATCCATTTCACACTGTCCCCCTCCCCCTTCTAATTTAAACACGTTATCTATCAAGCTATCATTAGAAAGGTTAAATCTCATCAAGCTGTTCTTAGGCATCTCCAAGTCTATTTCCAAATGAAGAATCACCAAAATATTAGAACAGATGATGATCAATGAAAGTATTTAAAACTGCTCTAAAAGAAGAGCTGAAAGTTTGCACAAGTGTTGGATAGAATTCATCCATAAGCTTCCACTTACTCTGTTGCCATAAAGAGCTTGGAAAAACAAGATCAACATACCCAAAATAAACATCTGGATGAAGGCTTCCTAGTATCTATCTAGGCACTAAAGGAAGCGTGAATATTTACAACCAAGTAGTTCTTGTAATATACTGTGAAGCAAATTTTGAATTGGGGTTACACTTTAAGACATGGTACAGAACTGACATACTGTCTAGCTGTGACTCAAATATATATATATATATAGGGAAAGGAATATCTAAATATTTCCACATTGATCCAAATCTGCTCCCAGGAGGCATTAGCTTAGTAGCAATGAACATAGCTGTAGCTTCCAGCATAGGCAGGGAAGCTCTCCAGAGATGAAGGTGCTTCCCTCAGCATCTCAGCAGGCAATGGCTGGCTAATACAGGGAGCATATCACATGTATGAATACATAGCACCTCTCATCTTCAAAGATTTTAAATTCATAAATACACAACATTGTTCAGCATTTAATTTGAAATGAACATATGAGAACCATCAATGCAGCAATAACTCACGACATGGCACCATAACCTCTAGATGTATACGCATCTTGTTTCCCTCCTCCCTCAACATCTCATTACCCTGCAAGTGAAGAGTTGGCTGAAAAGCCTCATCATATATCCAGCCATTTGTGCATGGCTAAAACACCTGCAGGTAGTTGTTTTAGAGCACAGAGATGCCTAGCCTGTGTACAGATTTCTGCTCCATAACCCATGCCGACTTAACTACAGCCGGGGGTGGAACTGCCTGGAGATTCCTCTCTTGTACTAACATACTTCCTTCCAACACAGTACTTCTAACTTATAAATCAGAAAAAAAACATTTCCTAGACTGATTGAAAAATCTTTTGTAATAAGATTCTTGTTGATTCCCAAGATTCATAAACACTACTGAGATGTATCTTTTTATTAGGAAATAATAGTATTTTAACAAATATCTATTTCAAAATCCATAAACTAGGGCAGTTCAAAATACCTACAAACTGGTATTAGTTTGCTTCAGAATTTAAGAAAAATCTTCCTACCCCCGAAGAAAAAAAAGTAACAAATACAAACTCAATATAAGAAATGCACTAATTCTTTTACTTAAGTAAAAATGTTAGCTCCACCATTGATCTTTTGTTTTCCCTTTACATTTCAGTCTTTGCTATGTCACCATACTTAAAAACTACAGTGAAAGATAAAAGTGAATTTGACCTTCACAAATTAACATTATTACAACTTGCTGTTGAACCTTTGAAGTTCTTTCTGAAGAAGGAACCAGTTAAAATTCAGTATTACCAGAAAAACTCTGTTTGAATTTTAAATAAGTCCTATAACATCAAGCAAAATTATTATACAGATTTTAAAACTGGATTCCTTAATCTCAAGGCCTCATTTTATAAATCAGATACTGTTTGCCTTCCCAAATTGTCCACATGGGACTGCGGAAGTGCACAACATTTTAAGCTTAGAAACTGGCACCATCTAAAATGTCTGCTGAAAAGCTCTCTACATTTGGTCTCTTACATACACAAGAACAAATCCTGAATATCCTCCAGAACTTCAGTAGCAATATTAATTCTTCACCTTTCCTGCCTGTGGTAGGAAAAAAAAAGAATGACAAAGGAATATTCAACTCCCTGGTGAAACACTGTAGCTTCTTTAGGGCATATGTTGGTAAGGAATAATTTTAGAACATAAGTATTAATCTGTCAGAGAAATACCAGCTCTGTGCAGGATAGAAAATTTAGGGTTACAAACATGTTCCTGGTTGTGATTTTTTTTTTCTTTTTAAACACACACACAGGTCTCCCACTCCATGCATTTCTAGCTACCATAACAACCACAGCAAGCTGGCATCCATTCTCACTGACCATCACCACTAGAACTATTTCAAGTTTTTCTTTCTACTCTGCAGAACATACTTGTGTCTTACATTTTTTCTTTTTCTAAATTGCAGTTCATATGGGAACTTTTTGTGCCTGAAAGACTTTTCCTGTATCTCCCAAATGAATGCCATTCTTGCAATCTATTTTAACTAGTTCACTTCTTCCAGATGCAAACAGCTATCTTCCCTAAACATGAAGGCAACAGGAAAAAAAAGCACGTAAGGGCTGGCAGAATAAACAAATTATGGACACTAGCAGTATTTCAAGCACTCTGTTTTGTAGCATCTCTTGATGTTCTAATTCTGCTCACTTGAGGACCACTATTATGGTCCTTTATTGCAAACAGATTTTTCAAGAAAATAAAAAGCTGACAGTTTCTCTTTCACTTTATTATTGAACTCACCTTGGTAAAGGAATTGCTTTCTATAATGACAGAGCAAAACAAAAGTGAAAAGAAAGCAGTGCAATGATTAACAGTTATGTGAGGGACTCCTCCAGCTATCCTCCACACTTCTGTCATTGTTATCTAGCATCAGATTACAGGGCAGAGGCAAACTATATCCACAATTAGCATCTGAGTGGATGCCTACATATCTCCTTTCTACTTTACTGTAATTTCACCTGGTATTTCTTTTTCTTTACATCAGTAATGGGTGGCATTAGCACCAAATTGCTTTTGAATGATCTAATAGCTTATATGTAATCTATTTATTAGAAAGTCGCTCTCTTTTCCCCTCATGAAATTTATCATTCACTACCTTAAGGAGGAGAAGAATCTGTCAACTTAGTTAATTGGGTGGGTTTGGGAGGGGCAGTAGTGTTGGGGGTGTGGGTGCGTGTGTGATCTTTTGCAAACCTTTTTGCTTTAAAACAGATTCAGGCTCTTTCATCAGGGCCTGGGGGATTATTTCTATTGAGCCTGCTCCTTTTATTTCATGGAAACAAAAATGACTGTTGAGACAGGCTACTCCCACTCAACAGTTCAGAAAAAAAACCCCAAACATCTGGGAGTTACCTCCCTCCTATGAGAAAGAGGTAGGAATAGGATAGATGCAGATTTTCAAAGCATAACTCTGACTAAATACAGCGATTAAGCTGCAACAGTTGCCACTGTGGCAGCAGCTGGTGGCAAGGAAGCTGAGCTGGTGTGGAAAAATCCAGCACGTTGATATAGTAGCCCTGTAATTTTGGTACAGATATAGAGATGACCAGAGATGACTGCTCATTCAGGTCTCCATTAGCTCTGAGAAGTGATGCCTACTACTACAAATGGTTTTGAAAGATCAAACTCAGGCCATGTGCTCTTTCTACCTCTCTGTTTGTGAACTGCTACCGACCAAAAGTAAAAGAAAACAAATTCAGGGATTGCAGTCATGCTTGGTCTTTAAGTAGACATCACAAGGGTTGTTTGCATTCCCCTCTCTATAGCATTCCTGCAAAGAACTCTCATTCACTAGCCTTACATTTTTCAACCTACTGCACTAAATATCATCATTACATTTGGTAGGCATTCTAACAGAACTGCAATACAAATCTGTTTCACTTGAGAAGCAAAGCCTACGGTTCCTTAGGTTTTATAACATAGTGCTTAGTACAAATTCGCTGAATTTTTCCAGCGCTTCACTATGTGATTTTAGGAGTCTATTTTCCCCAGTGGCAGGCAAGTACTAAAATTGCACTGCATTGCATTTTGCTCTCAGTAGGTGGGAAAGTGCATACTCAATGGGTTATTTTCCATTCTTTATTTCAGTTTTATGCAGCCACAGGTGGGGGGTCTTTCAGGTGGTTGCTTAGGTTTACTAGGCACTTTAGAGTCATAGACAAGCTTTCTTAAAAGGATCTTACAAAATACACCAACATTGTCAATCATGCAGTAAAAGAATTTCATCCTGTGTAAATAGAAATAACCTTTAAAATCTCTCAAACTATTAAAGGCAATACAATGAATATCAACCAAAAAAAAAAAGGATCAATAATCCCCTGTTTGGAAAGAGACACAAAACAATTTCACTTGTTTATACTTATTGTTTACCTCTCCACCTC
The DNA here is from genome assembly GCF_964237585.1 of Gallinula chloropus. Lineage (NCBI taxonomy): Eukaryota > Metazoa > Chordata > Aves > Gruiformes > Rallidae > Gallinula > Gallinula chloropus. Next base: position 57,711,083 of record NC_140090.1, read on the forward strand.
TTCCCCTTCTCCTTAGGTGTGATGTCTCTGCTTAAGGGCAAACAAAGTTAATGAAGGATGGCATGGCACTTCCTATCATTTACCTTCATAGCACTGAGGCTACAAACAGACCACAAAATTATCATAAAACAGGAAGAAAAAGGGACGTTGTCAACCTACTTAACATTTGCTTTCAATGCTCTGAAAGGAACTTTGATCAGCAAACATATCATTAGATCATGAATACAGATATACATATCCTATAAAATGTTGACAGCTTTCTCTTCATGCATAAGAACATGCAATGAAACCATACAAAGATGCCCCTTTCTTTCCTGAAGTCAAAATAAAAGAGAGAAAACTTCACCCGCTCCTGAACAAAGAAATGCAAAATACATTGCATCTTTTTGGCTGTTGATAGATTGAAAAAAATGTACATGCTGTAACACGATGTGTGCTCCATAAAGAACCACACACAAGGGGATCAAATAGTTTCATTGCTCTTATGCAGATGGCTGCCCTGAATGTGCAGGAAATTTCTCCCTCCACACAATTTTAAAGCAGGCTTCTACATGTATACGCTATGTGGGAATTAGGATTTTGTTTCTGATGAGCCCCACATCCCCTTCATTCAGCTCAGTAACACTAGCCACAGGACAGCAGCCAAGGTCACATAAGCATCCTATCCTGCTAAGTAGTCAAAATCCTTGGAGAAATGCAGGTCGAGATGGAACATCCAAACAACTTTAACCACAAACAATATGAAAAATTGTGGACAGTATTCAGATGCAGTAGTATTTTCCATGCACAAGTTTTGTTTTTCTCAATAGAGTTCAGTTATTTAGAAACCGAGACATACAAGCTCAAAAAATATGATTCTATGCCGCGTACGTATGTTCCAAGGCCTGCCATTTCTGCATCTAAAATGGTAGCAGTCCACTGGGCAAATTAGTTTTCAGAAATAATAATCCTGGTCCTTAGAATATTTTGTGAACATACAGTAGTACATCAGATAACAGCAAGAAATTTTGTTTGCAAAAGCATCATGAATCTCCTGGAATTTTCTACCAATAAAGGCATTAAATGAAATGATTAAAATTTAAATTTTTCATTATAGACTAATTTTAACAAGAAAATATAATCTTTCAAACTTCGAACATTTCATACACAGATTTTTAGAATGGGGCAGAATTTAATTGCCTCTGCAATTAAAATACACTCCTATGACAGAATATTGAAAGGGGACACATACTGTCAAGATTTGGGGTTTTTTTACCCAACAGCATAGAACTTTATCCTGTCTCTGCACTCCAGAGCAGGACAAGCTGTATGGAATACTGCAACATGTGTCTATATGTTATTAAAAACAGTAAATTCCCATTTAAACAAGAGTTGCAATCTGTGCACTAAACACTCATTAATGGTTATGAATCAACATAAAGGGGAGGAGGGGGGCTCATAGCAGGTGTGCATATCTATGAATTTCAATACATTGTAAAACTGTCTGTAGCCAACAGCTTCATCATTTGGCCTTTCTGAGCTTGGAGACAGGCAATTTTTCATGATTTTACTATTTCTGGCCAAACAAAAAGTTTTTAATTAAATATACAACATGATTCCAGATGTTTGTTTATTTGTTCCAATAAGGCTGTAAAAATGCCTGAATGATAAAACTGGAGGACTCCTGAAAAAACAGGCTAGGCTGGAGTGCTAACTGAACACGGGGATCTCTCGGGACACTATATGTCCACAGCAGCACTTATAGTTTGAACCTGATTTCTGTGCAAGGGCTGCAATGCCACAGCCCAAGACTAGATGACTTTATTGCAAAAGACTATATAACCAAGTGACATTTTTGGGTTTTAATTGCCAATTGCAGATTCATTGTATCATTAGTTCTCCTACATACCTAAAGAAGATTTTGGATGAGTTTGGATCCCAAGTTTCCACTTATAGAAGCCAATGTTTTCTATGTTTTTCTGCCACTTTATAATCGTGCTACTTGGAGCTTGAGCATTCTCATGGTTTCTTATTACCAGCATGACAAAATGAGCTACGTTGTGAAACATCAGACACTTTCTAGCCTACCCAAAAAATATGAAGTTACAGTTTTTCCCCCATTAATCATATTCCCTCTGATGTGGCACTTGTATGGGTAACTGGGGCCCAGGCTGCTAGGTTAGTTTTGGCAAATATGGGAAAAGTTGCAATGAAAGCCTCAAAAAATACGGGACTAGTGACAAAAATATGGAAAATGGTTAGAGCTTCAACAGTCAGATCGGTGAATGTGTCCTGTGGAAAAATGAAAGCCTCCATAATATTTGGTGAAAAAAATGCTGACAGTTTTGAAAGACTGCCTAAGTCTTAGGCTCCTAATTCCCATTAGACACAAAATGGGTATTTTGTGCTGAACTCCTTAGATATTTAACAATATTGTAATCTAAATTTGATTAACCACTTAATTACTTTTTATTTTTAAAGTGAGGACATGGTCTAGAGGTAGACTAGGAAGGGTCGGGCTGTGGTTGGAATTGTCTTAAAGGTCTCTTCCAACCTAAGTGATTCCATGATTCTTGCTGCAGAAAACACCCATATTTTATTTCCACAGAGACATGGCACTTCAGGAAGGGATCCTCCTAGAACTTACTTCTGGTCAGCTTGGTTACACCTCTTGGTTCACTTTTAAACCACAGAACACAGAGAAGTCTCACAAATTAAAATAGGCTAGCATTTAAAACCAAATTTTAACTTTTCTGACTTTGCACAGAACTGCAAGTCATCCTGAACTCATTCACTCCACCCTCATTTCACATGACTGGCTGCTCTTATCATTGCAATACAAAAGATAACAGTACATTTTTATGTAGTTTTAATAATCTATGATACCCTGATTCAAATCTAACATCTCTTGTATACACAGACAAGAAATTGTTGACCCTCTGACAAGAACATGAATCCAATAACCCAGAAAGGTTATTTTTTTGAACCGTATTAGTCAAGGTCACACTCAAATACAGCCCAAATTTATTCCACATTTGTGAAAGTCTTCATGCTTTATGGAGAAACACGTAGACACTGGCAGAGGCTATCCCTACTAAGCGAGTGATGTAAATTGTTATACAAAAGACCACCGCTATTGCTGGTGTTTCTATTCCAGTAAATAAATAGATTAGGGCACAGGAGAGGTACAACAGGAGAACCTCTTTTATCTGCTCTTTCATTGTTGCCCAGCAATAAACGACTCCATGGCTGAAAGCTGAATGGATTACGTGTATGTGTACCAGACATATCGATTCCTTTGAAAGGCAACATCTGTGACCATGTGTCAATTCACACAACCTGGATAGACATCTAATGTATTAGCAGACTCAGGGCAAATACCAACACACACTGTCTTCTGTTTTCAGATGGAAGCATTTCAATAAGACTCTCAGGAAATGTGCCTTCTAGTATTCCCACTTAACATTGTTTCGCTCATCCCTTCTACCTATTCTTTTCCCAGCAAAGCAACTGCATAGGAAAAAAATGAGGCAGTAAACTAGAGTGCAGCTTGGAAGGAAAAAACCAAACAGATAGAGGTTTGAAATTAGCTGTATCACTAAAGAAACAGACATGGGTCAGCACTGTTACTACGTCTCCAAATGTAAGGTTTGTCAGGTCTATTGACACAAGCAGGAGCCATCCAGTAGTGGCTGTGAGAAAGGCCTGGCCTGCCTTTCTCTCAACTGCATCAGAAATGGCTCACAACTGAGTTCTTTAAACACCTGACACTACCTTCTCATATCTCCTGACTGCAAGGACTTCAATCCACTTGTGACAGATTTTCTCTTTCCAAACCCTTCAACTATGGGAAATTAGGGAAGGAAAACAAAATCTTTTCCTAACCAAGTCTTCCCTGACATTGGAACTCATCTTTACCATCACCTTGCTTTCCATGCCTCTCCCACATCTGTCGTGCTTCCATTACTGTACATTTCCAACACTGAAAAACTAACTAAGCAAGGCACTAGAACCCAATTTTGTTTCACACAGGCTAAATCAGATTAAGTTTTTCTTCTCTCTTCCACCTCTATAACAGACTCCTTATTTTAGCGTTCTCCTGCAGTGCCAAAAGAAAGAGGATTTCCACCCACTCCCCTTGGGGCTAAGTCATGAGCACAGCACAACTCACTGTTGGGACATAATTCCTGGCATTATTAGGAAATGTCACAGTTTATTTTTGAGTGTTCCTGCCTCTGGAAAATATGATCTTGCCTGCTCCGTGCTACTGTGAACTTTATGTTTCTTTGTTTTAAGGTTATTCATCTCATGGTCAAAAGATCCTAGCCTAAGAGGTATACAGTCTATCACTCACCATAACATCATAGCTTACAAACTATGGTATTTTCAAAGGACATCTCATGTAAACCAACAAAGAAATTTCTTGCTGTCCACAGCATCTCTGCCTGATACAGAGCTTCCATATATTACATCTGCCTGCAGTGCTCCTATTCATTCTATTCTTAGTTATTTGACAAGTTAAAGCAAATACTTCTTATACACATATGTAGAGACCTTCTATTATAATTTTTTTAAGATTCCTTAAACTAATTGAATGATAAACTACTCCCCACAGGTTTATTTTTATTATTATTATTATTATCCTCCTCTTTTTGGACATCAAACAATGAGCTGCTTTATGCAGATACACAGAAAAATCAGTTGATAAGCATAAAGTGCAGTTCACATTAAGAAAGCTAACTAATTATGATAAGTTGCTACATAAATTGCTTTGTGACTTTCCCAGCAATCAATTTCAAACTCTAAATAAGCCTCTGGCTTGAAAACACAATGAGTACCTAACAACTGTGTCAATAACAACAACAGAGAAGACTGCAATGATAATATAAACAGGATAATTATTTTTCTGGAAGTAAGTTTTTATGCAAACTGATTTCCTTTTCTTTTTATGTCTGTGATTTAAAGACAGCATGGCTTTTTGGAGTGCACATTTATTTAGTTAAAGTCTTCCAAAATAAGAACTTTGGCTATTAATTTTTAAGAGCATGTGTCAATTTTATATTTTTACTTCAGAAAGTTTAAAGTATTATCTTAAAACTCAAGGCCCAATTCTTGAAGGATTGATATACATTATTAGTTCCAGATGAACCTGAGAATATTTATTTCTAAAGTAGACTGAGCATGTTGAGGCAGAACAGGTAAATTCTTGCAGAATAGTTTGGGGCTTTCACACAACACATCAATTATTTTACTCCCTCTGGCTTTCCAAAAATTCTTCCATTTCCTTCAGGACCAAATTTTGAAAGTAGTAGGCCTCCTTTGACAACTATTGGATTGTAAATTCCAGTACAACTGTATGGCTAAATACCTCTTGTGCATTCTAAGGTACACTTCTGTCTTGACATAATACATATCTCAACTCCTATAAAGGTAGTAGCTGGTTTTTATGCATGGTACAACCTAAAAATCAATCAGAATGCATTCTGTATAGTCATAGCAGTCATTATTGATAATTTAATGTGCCAAACAATCCAAGTACAACAGCACAGAATAATGACTACAGGAAAAAAAAAAAAAACCACAAACAAAAAACAGACAGATCAAGTTCAGGTGTCTCTCTCATACACTGTAAGGCCTATGCTTTTGTTTGCTTAAAACATCACAAATTTGGAAAGATCTTCATTCCAAAACAAATCTTCAGCACACCTCTTTTAGATAAAGAGAGAAGTTTAGGAACTTCTTTTCCTTTGTTCTAAAAATGCTCTCTAAAATTATCTTCAGAGAGTTAAATGCTTAAAAATATTATGTTCCTGGATTTCTGGGCATTGCTTCTGAATGCAGTTTACTTTCAAACTCAGATTAGACTGACCCAGAAAGTAAGAATATAGCTCTGTCAGTTGACTCAAACATGCTTCTAGAAAAGAAAAGAAATTTTTCATTGGGGCACTCTGTGCACAAGAGAACATTTGGATAATTAACTGAATAGACACCAAAACAGGACAGTGGATTTGTCCAGGAAGTTCTTACAAGCCAGAATAGATTGAAACTATTAAACCTTGGCATATATCCAAACTAAGGTTCCAAAAACTACTTACATAAATACAGGCTTCATTTTTAATGGAAATAGCTTCTTCTTCCTTTTACCAGTAAGCTATGGCACAGACTTACCACTGGTTGTTCCCAGAAACAGGGGCACGAGAAAAGGAATCATTTGTAAAATGTTACTGGAAACAAAATGGCTTTGGCAAATTAATAGATTTTCAAGTAAATCAGGTAAGAGACAATGTTATAAATATCTGTTTATACAAAGGGTACCTAAATTATTTTTTTTAAAATAAACTGCAAAACCACAATTTCATGATAGTCATGATTTATTAATATTGCTTCTCAAGATAGAAAATTTGAAAACTAGAACAATATAAGCAATGGAATTTAAAAAATAAATTAAACACATTGTATGATAGGAGGAAGTATCTTTAAACTGGCTTGTTTTATCCGGGGAAGAAAATTGTACAAACTTCACACAAGCAACTTACTAGTGTCTAAAAAACATAAAATTAAATACAAAAAGTTAGTTTAACAAAGACCAAGGATAGACTCTTAGGAGTCTGAGATCATTCTTTTGGAACCAAAACAAAGATAGCTGTAAAGGTATCACTTTGAAAGGCTTACCTAATGGGACAACAATTAGACCTCATAATCAAGTCATATTACTTTCAGGTGCCCAGAACCTGTGTAGAATGCCAACACATATACTGCTAAAAAATATGAACTATGGGACCAACTAAAGTTTCCATTTACAAAAGCAGCTTTAAGCAGTGAAGTAATTTAAGGGAAAACAACTTTCCCAGGATGGGGAGAAATTTTCTGCGGCATAAAAATGTGTATCCAATATTAATTGCTCTCTTCATGTATTCAAGCAAAGAAACACTTGATATAATTACACTGATTATTCCATATCATTCCACCATGATGCTGGACTGTCATATGCTATTTGTGGCCCTCAAATTGAGAGAAATTTTTACAATTCCTGAGTATAGTCTGTACTAAATATGGTACAGCACATGAGAATGACATGATTTTGGTCTCCCTGCAAAATTCATAGCTAAACAGAGTAAGACATGTCCAATTAAAACTGTACCATTCAAACACATTCAGCTTGTTCCTGATCACACTCCCAATAACCCAAAAATCAATTTACAGCTGCACCAAATGATTTGACAGACTTTCAGATTCTAGTAAACAAGTTTTTCCAAGGACAAATAAGAGCACTCACAGACTTGCAGCATTCTTCTTTCCAGCTTGCATAGAAAGCTGTCAGTATTTACATATGCAACAGCTGATTCAATCAATTTTTACAACACTGAAAGCCTTCAGTGAAGAAAAATCCTGAAGATGTTCTGAACCTAAAATAGCATGCTTAAGTATTTCATTCTTTTCTTGGATATTTTTCTATTGACTCCAATTACAATTTAATGGACTTGTGAAGATTTTTCTTTATATAAATAGTTGAGTGTGCTGCCAGCAGGTTGTTCCAAGCTTTATTTACAACACCTGGAATTTTGGAAAGTTTTCTTAAGTATTTCCCTGTGAATATATTTTATACACAGATATATATGTAAGTATAAACTTATTGGAACATGCTAACTATCCCTCTTTTAAAGCCAATTTTACCCTTTTTTTGGATGACACTCTCTTCTCCATTTGCTTTATTTATAACTTGGCTTAGTCATCAAGGAAGTTTTCAGCACATGTTTAGCGTGCAAAGCAGAGTATGTCTGGGAAGAGTAAAGACAGAAGTAATAAAGAATTATATGCACAGCCAAGGGTAAAAAGTTGATAGTTTGGAGAATATATTTTTCCTCTTCGATAGTGAGACCAATCATTCTCAAACCATAGCAAAGACAGGAACACTGAACCTGGTAAACTCCAGCTCTGGTTGGACATATCTGGAATGTCTACTAGAGCAACACAATTGCTTTATTGCAGGAGAAGTCAACCAATAATACAGGCAACACAGCTTTTGATACTTAATGCTACTGGCGATTCTTTTCCCAAGACAATTTCCAAAATCAGTCATGAAGTCACCATATTCCTAATTCACTATCATCTAAATAAACAGATCTGAGGATACCTGGCTTTTATTGGTACTTTTAATGTATTTTTATAGAATGGAGGCATTTACAACTGTCATTCTACTTATTGCCTTACTGGACCCCAGCCACTTAATCTAACAACAGAAATCCAAGCTCAAAGCAAATGTGCTTACCTAAAGTCAAAGCCACAATAAATATCTTGAGAGCTAGAGGGGGGGAGGGGAGAAGGAAGGCAGTGTGTTGCAATTATTTTCATTTGGCAGTTGGTTTGTTGGTTTGGGTTTTTTTTTTTTAATCTCTGAAGACCAGGCATGTATTCAAATCCACGATTTTGGTTTTGTCCTTTCTCTTTAAAAAGTAGCATCAGGTCAGCATCAGAATACAGTGCATTACAGCACTTTCAGGACATCTGATCTCCAACACACCATAAACTGATAATTTACACCAAGAACAGAATATAGCTTCACACCCACCTTTAGCCCTG